>NC_138772.1:28415478-28520478 GCF_965119305.1 Pelophylax lessonae
CTATACTACAACCTCCAACTATCCCCACTACTATACTACAACCCCCAACTATCCTCACTACTATACTACAACCCCCAACTATCCTCACTACTATACTACAACCCCCAACTATCCCCCCTACTATACTACAACCCCCAACTAACCCCACTACTATACTACAACCTCCAACTATCCCCACTACTATACTACAACCCCCAACTATCCTCACTACTATACTACAACCCCCAACTATCCCCACTACTATACTACAACCCCCAACTATCCCCACTACTATACTACAACCCCCAACTATCCCCACTACTATACTACAACCCCCAACTATCCCCACTACTATACTACAACCCCCAACTATCCCCACTACTATACTACAACCCCCAACTATCCCCACTACTATACTACAACCCCAACTATCCCCACTACTATACTACAACCCTCAACTATCCTCACTACTATACTACAACCCCCAACTATCCCCACTGCTATACTACAACCCCCAACTATCCCCACTACTATACTACAACCCCCAACTATCCCCACTACTATACTACAACCCCCAACTATCCCACTACTATACTAAAACCCCCAACTATCCTCACTACTATACCACAACCCCCAACTATCCTCACTACTATACTACAACCCCCAACTATCCCCACTACTGTACTACAACCCCCAACTATCCCCACTACTATACTACAACCCCCAACTATCCTCACTACTATACTACAACCCCCAACTATCCTCACTACTATACTACAACCCCCAACTATCCTCACTACTATACTACAACCCCCAACTATCCCACTACTATACTACAACCCCCAACTATCCCCACTACTATACTACAACCCCCAACTATCCCCACTACTATACTACAACCCCCAACTATCCCCACTACTGTACTACAACCCCCAACTATCCCCACTACTATACTACAACCCCCAACTATCCTCACTACTATACTACAACCCCCAACTATCCTCACTACTATACTACAACCCCCAACTATCCCACTACTATACTACAACCCCCAACTATCCCCACTACTATACTACAACCCCCAACTATCCCACTACTATACTACAACCCCCAACTATCCCCACTACTATACTACAACCCCCAACTATCCCACTACTATACTACAACCCCCAACTATCCCCACTACTATACTACAACCCCCAACTATCCCCACTACTATACTACAACCCCCAACTATCCCCACTACTATACTACACTGGGATCTTCACACTACACTGGGATCTGCACACTACACAGGGATCCGCACACTATACTGGGATCTGCACACTATACTGGGATCTGCACACTATACTGGGATCTGCACACTATACTGGGATCCGCACACTATACTGGGATCCGCACACTATACTGGGATCCGCACACTATACTGGGATCCGCACACTATACTGGGATCTGCACACTATACTGGGATCCGCACACTATACTGGGATCCGCACACTATACTGGGATCCGCACACTATACTGGGATCCGCACACTATACTGGGATCTGCACACTACACAGGGATCCGCACACTATACTGGGATCCGCACACTACACAGGGATCCGCACACTATACTGGGATCCGCACACTACACAGGGATCCGCACACTACACAGGGATCCGCACACTACACAGGGATCCGCACACTACAAAGGGATCCGCACAGGGATCCGCCCACTACACTGGGATCCGCCCACTACACTGGGATCCGCCCACTACACTGGGATCCGCACACTACACAGGGATCCGCACACTACACAGGGATCCGCACACTACACAGGGATCCGCACACTACAAAGGGATCCGCACAGGGATCCGCACACTACACAGGGATCCGCACACTACACTGGGATCCGCCCACTACACTGGGATCCGCACACTACACTGGGATCCGCACACTACACTGGGATCCGCACACTACACTGGGATCCGCACACTACACTGGGATCCGCACACTATACTGGGATCCAGTAGAAGTCTTCATGAATATCCCCCTCTTTGTATCCCACATCCAATCACTGTAATATTTAAGACCACCAAACACACCCAACCCCCTGTGTTATGGAGGTCCCGGGGTCACATGGGGTCACATGTCTCTGAGCTTCTCCTCTATAGAATAGGATAATGATTAATGATAATCTATTCTGTCCATGACCCAGGAGATCCCCCCCCCCCAAAGATCTGCTCCCCGGGATCTCCTACTCCCAGGTACCCAGGAGATCTCCCCCCAGATCTGCTCCCCGGGGATCTATTACTCCCAGGTACCCAGGAGATCTCCCCCCAGATCTGCTCCCCAGGGATCTATTACTCCCAGGTACCCAGGAGATCTCCCCCCAGATCTGCTCCCCGGGGATCTCCTACTCCCAGGTACCCAGGAGATCTCCCCCCAGATCTGCTCCCTGGGGATCTCCTACTCCCAGGTACCCAGGAGATCTCCCCCCAGATCTGCTCCCCGGGGATCTCCTACTCCCAGGTACCCAGGAGATCTCCCCCAGATCTGCTCCCTGGGGATCTCCTACTCCCAGGTACCCAGGAGATCTCCCCCAGATCTGCTCCCCGGGGATCTCCTACTCCCAGCCATAGTGATACGGGTTCTATCTGAGCAGTGCGGGGGTTGGGTGGTCCATGGATCTCCGGATATAATGAAGGTTCTGTTGGGTTTTCTTGTCTTCCAGGTCACCATGGAATCGGACGCCATGATAAATGAAAACCTGCGGCAGCAGTTCAAGGCTCTCCAGGAGCAGCAACAGAAACGTCTCCAGAGACTGATGGAGAGGAAGAGGGAGAAGCCGAGCGAGCCGGAGCAGAGCAGAACCGACGCCTTCGGTGTTCAGGACCGGCTAGATCTCCAACTGGACCAGGACTCCTCCAGCAATCTGGGGAAAAGGTGACGTCCCCCGACACCCCCCTGGAGCGTGCACCCCCCCCCCCCCCCCCCCCGCAATGTAACCCGAGCTACGCTTGTCCATCTGAGGGAACCAACATGGCGGGTGCGGCCAGGTAGAGAAGAGGGAACTGAGGTGACGGATGCCCAATCTCCTCTCCTTCTTGTTACTAACATCACTACCTGGGTCCCCGGCCAGCATGGCCCGGGAAAGAATATATTGCAATGTGATCTGCACTGCATTCGATTCATTGGAGCCCAGGGGAGACATGGGGGGTGTTTTAGACCCCGGAAGTCTCAGTAAAAAGAACCTGTCACCAAACAAAGCATCACTTTATGTTCCCTACCTGATATAAAACAAAAAGGTGGAAAAAAAATTAAGTTAGGCTCCTCCCCCCTCCAAAATTTAGGTGGAAAAAAAAATTAAGCTAGGCCCAAGCACATACAATCCTCCCCTCCCCCCTCCAAAATTTAGACCCCCCCACATACAGTATCTCACAGAAGTAAGTACACCCCTCACATTTTTTGTAAATATTTTATTCTATCTTTTCATGTGCCAACACTGGAGAAATGACACTTTGCTACAATGTAAAGTAGTGAGTGTACAGCTTGTATAAGAGCCGATTCACACTACTCCGACTTGTCAGGCGACTTGGTCGCCTGACAAGTAGCGCTCCATGCTGTGCAATGGAACCGTTCTAATCAGAGCGACTCAAGTCGCTCCAACTTAGAAAAAGGTTCCTGCACTACTTTTGGGTGAAGTCGGAGCAACTTGCATTGACTTCTATTATGAGAAGTCGTTTGCAAGCCACGATGAAGTCGTGCTGCATGGGTGACTTCAAAGTCGGGGCGACTTTGAGTCGCCGTGGTGTGAACCGACTCTAACAGTGTAAATTTGCTGTCCCCTCAAAATTACTCAACACACAGCCATTAATGTCTAAACTGCTGGCAAAAAAAGTGAGTACACCCCTAAGTGAAAATGTCCAAATTGGGCTCAAAGTGTCAATGTTTTGTGTGGCCACCATTATTTTCCAGCACTGCCTTAACCCTCTTGGGCATGAAGTTCACCAGAGCTTCACAGGTTGCCACTGGAGTCCTCTTCCACTCCTCCATGATGACATCACAGTGCTGGTGGATGTTAGAGACCTTGCGCTCCTCCACCTTCCATTCGAGGATGCCCTACAGAATTAAAGCGGAGTTCCACCCTGGGAAAGTTTTCTTTAATAAAAATACCCCAGGGACAGTCAGGGCTAGTACATTCCACAATGGATAGCCTCTGATCTGTGCCGGGTTGCACTTACCTTTTAGAAGAAATACTTACCTTGAAAAAGTATTGTCCAGCGCTGCCATCTCAGGTGTGGGCAGCTTGAAGCCGGCGCGATCCTCTTCTGTGTCCTCTTCCGTCTTCTTCGGTCCCACGATGCACTGCACCTGCCCCGCCGTCACTTCCGGTGCCGCATCGTCATCCCTGCACATTTTCTGGGCATGCCCAGAAGCTGTTTAGCAAGGTATGACTGCGCCTGCACCGGAACTGACGTCGGGGCCGGTGCAGGTGCATTGATTCCTGGGAGCGATGACGTTCAGCTCCCAGGAATCATTGCAAAGCCAGGAAGTGACGAATCGCCGCGGCCGCCGAGGGGAGGAAGAGGAAGTAAGGTGAGTATATTTTCTTCTAAACAAGGTAAGTTAAAAAAAAAAAAAATTGCGATTATCCATTTGTTTTTCAGGTGACCAGGAGCAAGAAGATGGAGGTAAGTATAAATTTAGGGTAGAACTCCGCTTTAAATAAAGTTGCCATGAGATGTAACAGTTGAAAAATAGTTATTTATCAGTCTGTGGAGCTCTAGCACCATCTTGTGGACACAAGATAAACTGCCGTCAAAGTCCTTTACCAGATTATCTTTTTATAATGTGTAAATAAACCCAAAAACAAAACAAAAAAAAGTAAAGCTTAGAGGTAGTGGCTGCATACATTTTATTTTTTCAGGCTAAGCATAATTTCAGGTAATAATCTCTGAAATATACTGCGCTAATAACCGCAAAACTGAGCAGCTGCAAGCACCACAACTCCACATATCGTTGTGCAATAGAAAGAAGTGTTAACAAGTACTGCGCTATATATAGACAGTAATATAAAGTGACATTGTGTCAAAATTCCAATGTTGGAATCTAGATATCAAATAAATATTGTAATGTATCAAGCAAATTCAAAATTCACAAAATAAAGTGTCACCACCTATAGCAGTGGTTCTCAACTCCTGTCCTCGGGACCCGCTAACAGGCCAGGTTTGCAAGATAACTGAAATACATCCCAGGTGATCTCATTTGCTGCTCAGTGATTGCAGTATTCTAGTCTGCATCTCCACAAGGTAATACTTAAAGGGTCCTTTCACACGGTCCGCCTCCGTAGGCAGATCCGTGCTGCTCAGCGGGGATCGATCCGCCGATCCCCGCTGAGCCGGCGGATGACAGCTCCATCTCCGCTTGCAGAGCGGAGAGGGAGGTATCACAGCCCCCGCTGCTCTCTATGGGGGATCGGATGAGAGCGGACTGCCTGTCTGATCCGATCCGATCCCTGAACGGATGGAAAAATAGGGTTTCCATCCGTTCAGATTTCCCGGACAGGATCGGATGCGGATGGCAGCGGGTGTCAGCGGAGGTGTCATCCGCTGCCCCATAGAGCTGCATGGAGGATCCGATCAGATCCGCCTAAAAAACTGACAGGCTGATCTGATCGGATCGTCCGTGTGAAAGAGTCCTTAAAGGGTCCTTTCACACGGGCAACCCGATCCGATCTGATCCACCCGTCAGTTTTTTAGGCGGATCTGATCGGATGCTCCATACATCCCTATGGGGCAGCGGATGTCAGCGGAGACATCTCCGCTGACACCCGCTGCCATCCTCATCCGATCCTGTCCATGAAATCCGGATGGATGGAAACCCTATTTTCCATCCGTCCAGCGGATGGGATCGGATGAGAGTGGACAGGCGGTCCGCTTTCATCCGATTCCCCCATAGAGATGCATGGGGCTCTGACTCCTCCCTCTCCGCACACAGAGTGGAGAGGGAGCTGTCACCTTCCTGCTCAGTGGGGATCTGTGTTAAAGATCCCCTGCTGAGCAGCACGGATCCACCTACGGAGGCGAACCGTGTGAAAGGACCCAAAATCTGGCCTGTTAGTGTGCCCTGAGGACCGGAGTCGAGAACCATTGACCTATACAGTGTATATGAATTAGCAAAGTGAAAAAAAAAATTTGAAAAAAATCCATGTGTGACATCAATAAAGAAAATGTCCATAAATTATAAATAGAAAAAAACTTACGTGAATTAGACTTCAATACTGATAGAAGAAAAACCTTTTTGATCCAAGAAATCACCCCGCTGTGTAAGCCGCCTCCGATATAAAGATTTAAATGCGCTTACCAGATAGTATGGACACGCTATTAACATTGATTCAGATGGGCATCAGGAGAAGGAGCTTCTCCCATACTAATTACTGTATGGGAGGTCCAACATACGATCCCACATCAATCTCGGTGTAACTTCTCTCTCATTAACCACTTAAGCCCCGGAAGATTTTACCCCCTTCCTGACCAGGGGGTATTTTGCGATTCGGCACTGCGTGACTTTAACGGACAATTGCGCGGTCGTGCGACGCTGTACCTAAACGAATTTGACGTCCTTTTTTTTCCACAAACAGAGCTTTCTTTTGGTGGTATTTGATCACCTGTGCGATTTTTTGATCATGCGCTATAAACAAAAAAACAGCGTCAATTTTGCAAAAATAATAATATTTTTCACATTTTTTTTATATAAAATTTCCCCCCAAAAAAAATGTAAAAATCAAATTTTTTAACATTTTCGGCCAATTTGTTTTCTGCTACATATTTTTGGTAAAAAAAAAAAAATCGCAAAAAGTGTATTTTGATTGGTTTGCGCAAAAGTTATTGCGTTTACTAACAAAGGGAAAGATTTTTGTCATTTTTGTTGTTTTTTTTTAACGAGTAATGGCGGCGATCTGTGATTTTTTTTTTTTTTTTTTGCGACATTGTGGCGGACAGATCGGACCCTTGACTGACATTTTTGACACTTTTGGGGTTACCAGTGAAATTTCTACAGTAATCAGTGCTATATATATGCACTGTTACTGTAAAAATACACTGGCAGTGAAGGGGTTAACTTTATTTGAGAGGGAGGGGCTGTGTGTGTCCCTAGGGGCGTGATTCTAACTGTGATTGGCTGTCTGTTTAGCTGTAGGAACACTGATCAACGGTCCTACATAGTAGAACCGTATGATCAGTGTTTCTACACAGGGGAGAATGACAGGCAGCTTGTTTACACAAGCTGCCTTCCTTTCTCCCTCTCCCCCGACGATCGCAGAGTGACCGGCGGACATCGGGTCCGCCGGTCACACGCGCGGGGGGGGTCCGTGACCGTGCGGGAGTACGCCGCCGGCGGCGCACGCTCGCTCCCCAGAGCCTCACAGGCTAGTGACGTATATTTACGTCACTTTGCGGCGGTCGGGAAGTGGTTAAGTTGGTCAATCGTCATGAAAATAAAAGAATTCTCCACATAGTGTAAAACCATTTAAGTATTTATTATAAAGGAATCTTGCCCTTACATCAAGTAGGAATTCAGTAGACATACCATCATAAAATACAGCAAAACTCCGTGTTCAGACGCAGTGATTAGATGCAGGGGCGTAACTACAGGGGTTGCAGGGGCTGCAATTGCAACCGGGCCCCATGCTCCCCTGTACACCTGGATAGGAGGGGGGGGGCAGCATGTAGAGAAATCACTGTCCTCCTTTCTCCTCCTGTAGCTGCTGTAGGAAAATGGAGGAGATTGGTTCCTCTGTATGCTGCCCCCGCCACTCCTCCTATCCAGTTCACTTGTGTTCTGCTGTCTCTGGGCCCCTGTGTGCTCCTCTGCCCCCCCCCCCCCACTGTGCTGCCCCCCCCCCCCCCCCACTGTGCTCCCTCCCCTATCCTGCCGGCTGCTGCAGGGGATGTGTCACAATAGAGATCCAGGAAGGGGTCGGTAAATATGTAATTTACCAGCTCCTTCCTTTTCTGAATAGTCAGAGTCATAGTCAGTCACATTGTAAAAAAATTAAATAAAATAATAAAGAAAATAATACAATTAAAATTCCAAAAAATAAAATCTACTGACACCAGTGGGTGAACTTCCAGGATCGCAAAGGTCACACTTGACACCGGGCCCTGGCATTCCATCACTGTGGGGAGGCCTCAAGATGGCAGGAAGGGGGCCCACTGCAGAACTTGTGAAAGGGTCCCACTGCGGGACCGTAATAAAGGGCCCCACAAGGAGAGTAAAGGGCCCCAGGATCAGTAGGAAGAGCCCCAGGCTTAAAGGGAAGGGCCCCGGCCAGGGGTCCGGGGGTCCTTTATGGTGTCATGCACCGGGGCCCTGAAGGTTCTAGTTAGGCCTCTGGTTAGATGAACGTGTTTTGCACTCCATTTTCAGGAGGAAAAAGTGCGTGTTATATGGCAATAAATATGGTATATGAGAAGTGTCAGAATTGGCCCGGTGTTAAAGTGGATAAAGAATTTCATGAAATGTCTTTTCTCACATGCAAGCATGTAAGTACCAAATTCATACCTGGCAGTGGCGGCCCGTCCATTACTGGCGCAGGGGCGCCGCCCCCCCATCCATGTGTCCGACCCCCTAATCTACATGCAGGGCGCCGGACGCATGGATTCCAATGGGGTTTTTTTTTGTAAGCACGTGATTACAGCCAGAGGCTCTAATAGGCTTCAAAAAAGGGTGGGCTCGGGGTGTGGAGCACTGCGCCCTGAGCCCACCCACTTGTGTGACAATAGCGAATTAATATTCGCTATTGTCATACTGATTCTCGTCCCGGCCAATCAAGAAGCGGGTCCTGAGACTTGTTTCCCGATTGGCTGAAAGGAGAAGGTATCCTATTGGCCAAGAAGGAGGGAGGAGACGGCCACCGAGAGGGAACATGGAGACTGAGGGGGAAGCCGTCACTGCCACTGCCTGTCAGTCCCACGGAGCAAGGTAAGTAAACTGGCACGGGGGGATATGGTGGTGCAGGCTGGAGTGATGCTACTCCTCCTCCTAGTCTGCCCTCTGTTGTACAAGTCGCCCCCCACCAACTGATGGAGCACCAGCCGCCACTGATACCTGGTATGAGCCTCTGGCAATCTCTTGTACAACAGAGGGCAGACTAGGAGAAGGAGTAGCAGCACAAGGAGCCAATCGGCTGTACTGCAATGCTTATCTGCTAACAAAGAACATGCTGACAGATGGAGAGAGCAGAGGGACAGGGAGATACATTTACGATGGGAAAATCCTTCATGGCTCTGAGCAGTAACTAGGAAGACATTTTACTGTTGCTGGTGATTTAATGGCAGAGTTCTTCCCTTGGGACAGGCTCCTGGAGGATGAGAACGAACAGTTGCAGGGACAGTTACGAGAACTGCAGGATGAAAACGGACGATTACACAAACTTCTGAAAGAAAAAGAGTTTGAGATTCGACACCTCAGGAGGAAAGTAGAAGACGACAAGGTGGCACTGGCCGGTAATTACCAACCATATGAAGTATATATAGCTTAGTCAGTATAGAAAAATATATCCTATTGTTACGGTAACGGAAATTATCTGCAAAAATAAAGCATGTGCAAGTACATTTTAATTGGGCAATAGCTGCGAGCAGCACTGCAATTTAAAGCTGAAATGTAATGCATGCCTATATAATAATCAATTAAACATTTTCCAGTTAGATCTTTTTTTTTTTTTTTTCAAGAAATACCTCTTTTGAGACCCAGAGATCTCATCCTTGGGCCTGTATGCAGGTCATTGAGTTTGCTGGGAGAGGCCAGCAGGCTCCTGTAAATGTCACAGCACTCTGCTTCAGAACTTCTTTCAAAAGCGTTATGTGAAAGAACACATCCCTGGCATCCATTTAGATGTGCATGAACACCCTGCCAGCCACTGGGTGTTTTAAAGCAGAACTAAAGCTAACATTTTTAAAACTGTGTGTAGGCAGCTCTTTATTGCAGAAGAGACACAGCATGTCTCTTCTGCAGTAAGAAACACATACCCATACAGGGGAGGACTGGGCCAAAGAACACATCCCTGGCATCCATTTAGATGTGCATTTTCACCCTGCCAGCCACTGGGTGTTTTAAAGAAGACCTAAAGCTAACATTTTTAAAACTGTGATTAGGCAGCTCTTTATTGCAGAAGAGACACAGCATGTCTCTTCTGCAGTAAGAAACACATACCCATACAGGGGAGGACTGGGCCAGGGGGGCAATTGCCCCCCAGGCTCTTTGATGCCTCCTAAAAAGGCTTCACCGCTTTTGCCACAGACATGCCTAAAGGATTCCTGGTAAAGAGAAGTAAAATCTCCCCACTGCTGACCTACTGAGTGCGGGATGAAGACAAAGACAGAGCGCAGGCCTCACCCCCCCCCCCCCCCCAGCATGGATGGTGTAAACTGTGTCTAAGCAGAGGTAATTTCCATGCCACACTGGAAACTCTCCTCCTCCAGGCAGCCCCGACTGAGCTGTCCCAGCTCCCCCCAACTGCTGATGGCCAGGTCGGGAACCCGGATTCCGCCGGTTAGTAGAGAGTACCTGGAGCCAAGCTTCAGCCTAGAATGGGGGTCAGGAGGAGGCTTGGAAGAAGGAGAGTGGGAGGGGGGGGACGAGTCACTGCACCATGGGCCTCTGATTTGTACTCTCCCCCTGGGCCGAAAGTTGCCAGTCAGCCCCTGAGCTGCCTGATTGACAGCTGCTCCCGCCCCCTCCACAGCCCAGCACTCCAGTAAGTGCCGGAGGGTCATAGCCGAGGGCAGTGACTGACAGTCACCCCTTCGTGCTCCGTAAAGACTGAGAACTGAGTGATCAGCAGTCATGTGATCGCTCAGTTCTCAAGCTTAGAGTCAACATGGGACAAAGCTGCAGCATACAAAATAATCTTAATGTACCATAATCATCCCCACTGTGTTGTGTCTTCCCTCAGGAACCGCTGGGATAGCAGGAGATGTTGCAGCAACAAAAATTGTGGAATTGTCCAAAAAGAATCGGGAGCTCAGCGCTGAGCTGGAGAGCGAAAAGACGAAAGCGAAACAGCTGAATAACAAAGTAAAAGAGCTGGAGAGAGAGGTAACAACCTGCTCAGGGTCTTATGGTGCTTCTGGATTAAATCAGATGCAAAAAAAGCCACTATTTATTCCAGTTATATATTTATTAACCACTTAAGACCCAAGGATTTGGCTGCTCAAAGACCAGGCCCTATTTTGCGATTCGGCACTGCGTGACTTTAACTGACAATTGCGCAGTCGTGCGACACTGTACCTAAATGAAATTGACGTCCTTTTTTTTCCCACAAACAGAACTTTCTTTTGGTGGTATTTGGTCACCTGTGCGATTTTTTTTTTTTTAATAAACAAAAAAAGAGCGACAATTTTGAACAAATAACAATGTCACATTTTTTTATATGAAATTCTCAAAAAAATGTAAAAAATATATTTTTTAACATTTTAGGCCAATTTGTTTTCTGCTACATATTTTTGGTAAAAAAAATCGCAATAAGCTTATTTTGATTGGTTTGCGCAAAAGTTATTGCGTTTACTAACTACGGGAATGATTTATGTCATTTTTACTGTTTTGTTTTTTAATTAGTAATGGCGGCAATCTGCAATTTTTTTTGCGGGACTGCGACATTGTGGCGGACAGATCAGACCCCTGACTGACATTTTTGGGGGTACCAGTGACATTACTACAGTAATCAGTGCTATACATATGCACTGTTACTGTAAAAATGACACTGGCAGTGAAGGGGTTAACTTTATTGGTGATCAAGGGGTTAAGTGTGTCCCTAGGGGCGTGATTCTAACTGTTAGGGGGCGTGGCTAGTGATGTAATCACAGAGACATACGATCCTACATAGCAGGATCGCATAGTGATGATCTAAGGGAGAATGACAGACGGCTGTGTTTACATCAGCCGTCTGTCTTTCTCCCTCTCCTGAGATCGCGAGTGGCCGGCGGACATCGTAGCCGCCGGTCACACGCGCTGCCTAGGCAGGAAACGAGCGGGGAGCGGGAGCGCGCCGGCGGCGGCGTGTGCTCGCCCCCTACAGGCTCGTGGGCGAGCGATGTACCGGTACGTCACTTTGCCCAGGAGAGACTGACTGCCTCAGTAAATAGTCGTGTAGCAGTTGGCAAGGGGTTAACAATAACTAATTAATTTATTATGTTTAAGTGATTGAAAATTTCAGACATGAAATATGAACAAAGCATATCCCTCTAAAGTATGTACTTGTCTCAATCCAGAGTACTAAATGTCCTTTTTGTCTGTTGCCTCCTTCCTCTGCTATCAGCATGAATCATTTCTGACATGTTTTCCTGACACCAAGAGAAAAATGGTGACAGGGGAGGGCACAGCCTGTGAAAGATGGCCTCAGGTCTGTTCCTGTGTGTTGTGAAAAGGGGGGGGGTGTCCCTTTCCTCCAATCAGCTCTAAGAGCTCTCCTCACTGATGTAACTTCAGCTCCATTCCCCCTGCTTTTCAGGGCTGAGAGATCCAGTGTAAATTCTACACTTTGAATGGATGTAGGAGAAAGATGGCTGTTGATGAACCGGTACAACTTATGTAGGAGGATTTGTTTCCTCTCTGTGTATCACTTGAAGCCAGTCATGTCACTGGGTATACAGAGCTTCTGAAAAGTACTCCCAGCGCTTCACTTTTTCCACATTTTGTTATGTTACGGCCTTATTCCAAAATGCTTAAAATGGATTATTTTCCTCAAAATTCTGCAAACAATCCCCCATAATGACAGCGTGAAAAAATCCTTGCAAATTTATTAAAAATAAAAGAATCCCATGTACATAAGTATTCACACCCTTTGCCATGACACTCAAAATTGAACTCAGGTGCATCCTGTTTTCACTGATCAACCTTGAGATGTTTCTGCAACTTGATGGAGTCCACCTGTGGTAAATTAAGTTGATTGGACATGATTTGGAAAGACACACACCTGTCTATATAATGTCCTATAAAAGTTTAACAGTGCATGTCAGAGCACAAACCAAGCCATGAAGTCCAAGGAATTGTCTGTAGACCTCCGAGACAGGATTGTATGGAGGCACAGATCTGGGGAAGGGTACAGAAAATATTCTGCATTATTGAAGGTCCCAATGAGCACAGTGGCCTCCATTATCCATAAATGGAAGAAGTTTGGAACCACCAGAACTCTTCCTAGAGGGGGCTTCCTAGCCAAACTGAACGATCGGAGGAGAAGGGCCTTAGCCACGGAGGTGATGAGGAACCCGACCGTCACTCTGACAGAGCTCCAGTGTTTCTGTGTGGAGAGATGAGAACCTTCCAGAAGAACCATCTCTGCAGCACTCCACCAATCAGGCCTGTATGGTAGAGTGGTCAGACGGAAGCCACTCCTCAGTAAAAGGCACATGACAGCCCGACTGGAGTTTGCCAAAAGACATGTGAAGGACTCTTAGACCATGGGAAACAAAAATCTCTGGTCTGATGAAAAAAAGATTGAACTCTTTGGCCTAAATGGCAAGTGTCATGTCTGGAGGAAACCCGGCCCTGCTCATTACCTGGCCAATACCATCCCTACAGTGAAGCATGGTGGTGGCAGCACCATGCTGTGGGTTTTTTTTTTTTTTTAGCGGCAGGAACTGGGAGACTAGTCAGGATCGAGGGAAAGATGAATGCAGCAATGTACAGAGACGTTCTTGATGAAAACCTACTCCAGAGCGCTCTGGGCAGACTGGGGTGAAGGTTCATCTTCCAACAGGACAACGACCCTAAGCACACAGCCAAGATAACAAAGGAGTGGCTACAGGACTACTCTGTGAATGTCCTTGAGTGGCCCAGCCAGAGCCCAGACTTGAACCCGAATAAAAATCTCTGGAGAGATCTGAAAATGGCTGTGCACCAACCCTCCCCATCCAACCTGATGGAGCTTGAGAGGTCCTGCAAAGAAGAATGGGAGAAACTGCCCAAAAATAGGTGTGCCGAGCTTGTAGCATCATACTCAAAAAGACTTGAGGCTGTAATTGGTGACAAAGGTGCTTCACCAAAGTATTGAGCAAAGGCTGTGATACTTCTGTACATGGGAATTTTTTCATTTTTTATTGTTAAGAAATTTGCAAAGATTTCAAACAAACTTCTTTCATGTTGTCATTATGGGGGATTGTTTGTAGAATTTTGAGGAAAAGAATGAATTTAATTCATTTTGGAATAAGGCTGTAACATAACAAAATGTGGAAAAAGTGAAGCGTTGTGAATACTTTCCGGATGCACTGTATATAAGGGTTTACAACTACTTTTACATGAATAATTGCTTATGACTATTTAATATTTACTACATGCACACAGCAGGGGGAACTCTAACGTTTGCTGACTGCAGGTTTTTTTGCAACTCTTTTCTGTATTGCAGTAAAGAGATGTAATTTAATCCTCAAAAAACAAATGGAAAAGGATTAAAAGAAGTGCATGGAAGTCAGCCAGCCCCCAGTCTGATGTACTCACCCTCCAGTCTGCCACCAACCAAGTAGACCTGTCTCAATATACATAAAGAACAGGGGTTTAGTTGACACGCATTTGCAAACGCATGTGTAAGCTGCAGAGCCACGACAAGGCACCCTGTTTTATCTGCAGTCCTAACACTTTTAAATTTGAGTGTCTCCACTCTGGGAGCACATGGCTGCTAATGGATGGATAGGAGGCAGGTGGGAGGGAGCAGCCCAAACTTCCCCCAACCCACCTCCATCCACGACTGGTATGGTATCTCAATGCTCTAATAGCAATGTTCTTAAGATGGTACAAACTGAAAACGACCAGCTGAGAAGCATACACCTCCAACCCCTTGGTGGATGCAGTGTAAAACACAGATTGGGACTTTATATGAGGCAATTGGCCTGTAAAGCACAGTGCCTCCATCCCTAATTTCATAAAATATTTGGGACTTTACACGAGACAAGCAGGTCATGCTATGGTCTCCATCCCTGTATATGAAAAAACTGGGGTCAAATTAGACTGCATCCACCAAAAACGCACAGAAATCGCACGATGGGACTTTAAATGAAGCACCAGCCTGTAGGCGAGGCGCCTCCATCCCTGGTTACATAAACAAAGTGGTCTATGTGGGACTTTAAGTGAGACACCGGCAGGTATGCCCAGCGTCTCCATCCCTCTATCGGAAAAAAACAAATGGAAAAGGATTAAAAGAGGTGCATGGAAGCCAGCCCCCAGTCTGATGTACTCACCCTCCAGTCTGTCACCAACCAAGTAGACCTGTCTCGATATAAATAAAGAACAGGGGTTTAGTTGACACGCATTTGCAAACGCATGTGTAAGCTGCAGAGCCACGACACGGCACCCTGTTTTATCTGCAGTCCTAACACTTTTAAATTTGAGTGTCTCCACTCTGGGAGCACATGAATGCTAATGGGTGGATAGGAGGCAGGTGAGAGGGAGCAGCCCAAACTTCTGTTCAACTCTATTCAGCAGACAGAGCCCAGTGAGAAGATACACATGTCCCCCTGTCTCTAGTTCATAAAGTTCTGTATGAAGTATCAATCAGAGGGAGAAAACCCACAAGTGAGCAGCTATTTCTGTGTTGAATTGCACTCACTGCCAATCTGGGGGGACTAGCAAAGTTCCTTATGCTAATATAATAGCACAGGAAAGTGTTGTGAGTAGCGTGCACCACATTAAGGGCTCTTTCACACAGGCGGACCGTTCAGACCCACCTGTCCATTTTTTTGGTGGATCTGAACGGTCCCCCCATGCATCCCTATGGGGGATCGGATGTCAGCGGAGACATGTCCGCTGACATCCGATCCGATCCGTCAAATCTAGACGGATGGAAACCCTATTTTCCATCCATCCAGCGGATTGGATCGGATGAGAACGGACTGACGGTCCGTTCCCATCCGATTCCCCCATAGAGATGTATAGAGAACTGACAGCTGTGTCTCTGCACACAGTGCGGAGAACAGCTGTCATCCTCCTGTCATCGGCGGATTGACCCCAGAGTCCGTCCGACGGACGGGCTGTGTGAAAGAGCCCTAAGGGTCCATGCACACTGGCTTAAAAAAAACGTTGCTCCTAGAGGAGTTTGGCGTTTTGCCTGTAGAAGCAGCTAATGTTATCCTATGTGTTCATGCACTTAGGATGTTTAGAGGCATATTTTAACCACTTACCTACCGCCCGCCATCGATTTACGTCGGTACTTTGACGCTAAATACCAGGGTTATGGCAACAGTAGCTGCCATAACCCCAGTATTTTTCTAAACGGCGGGCGATCAGCTTTCAGATAAGGGTTGTCCCAGCAGTGGATTCGCTGCGGGATCACCCTTTCAGTGCAGCAGAAGAGGTGCCCCCCCCCCCCCCCTTCACGCCGCGTCCCGGACGTTTTCCCCGCTTACTGGACCCACCGATATCGGAGAAAACTATCCCGTCCACACTACTCACAGACAAGAAGTCGGGTGAAGGCAAGATGGCCCCCACTCGACTCTATGGTCTTGGAGGACCAGAGCGATGTCAAACGCCGTTGCTTAGCAACCGGTTTAAAAGGCCGATTTTTTTTATTTATTTTTTTCCAGCTATTTTTTTTTTTTTTTTCTTTTTTAGTGTACTTGTGAGGTGTGAGGTCCTGTCATGCCTATTTCTATTACAAGGAATGTTTACATTCCTTGTAATAGAAATAAAAATGATCAACATTTTTTTTTTTAAAACTGTGTAAAAATAATAAATAAAATAAATGGGAAAAAAAAATTAAAGCGCCCTGTCCCCGTTAGCTCATGCACAGAAGTGAACGCATACGCAAGTCCCGCCTACATATGTAAACTGTGTTCAAACCACACATGTGAGGTATCGCCGCGATCGTTAGAGTGAGAGCAATAATATGAGCCCTAGACCTCCTCTGTAACTCTAAGCTGGTAACCTGTAGAAATTTTAAAGTGTCGCCTATGGAGATTTTTAAGTACTAATGTTTGTCGCCATTCTGTGAGCGTGCGCAATTTTGAAGCATGACATGTTGGGTATCTATTTACTTGGCGTAACATTATCTTTCACATTGTAGAAAAAAATTGGGCTAACTTTACTGTTTTCTTATTTTTTAATTTAAAAATGTGAATTTTTTTCCAAAACAATTGCGTTTGGAAGACCGCTGCGTAAATACGGTGTGATAAAAAATATTGCAACAATCTCCATTTTATTCTCTAGGGTCTCTGCTAAAAAAACATATATATATTGTTTGGGGGTTATAAGTAGTTTTCTAGCTAAAAAAAAATGATTTTAGCTTGTAAACACCAAGTGTCAAAAATAGGCCCGGTCTTAAAGTGGTTAAGCTCCGCTTCTGTTTTGCGTTTTTAGGAGCAGTTTTCTGGCAAAAAAAAAAAGCTGAACGCTCCTAAACACTAGTACAAAAAATGCTTGGAATTAAAGTTTTTTTTTTTTTCCTGCCAAGGGCACTGGGGTTTTACCCTTACAATGCAGTTTGCCCTGTTTCAAGTCTGTCTGAGCCACCCGCACCAGTTTCTATTTTAGTGAGTTGTAGAAACCGGAGCAGGTTCTGCATTTAATTAACAAAGGGATTGCTGCAGTTCTTAATATAGAAATCTGCCACAGATCTCTGCCAGATTGGACCTGGCATACAGAATTTGAACTGTCAGACAGCTGACTTGCCTCTGTCCATGCGGTAAATTACATACACAGGCTCCTTTCCCTGCCTACATGCCCCCAGCAAATGCAGGGTTTACAGCCTTTTCCAGAGATGTATAGTAACTAAGTAGAACTACTTCACTACTGCACTTAAAGCGGAGTTCCAGCCATTTCACTCACCTGTCCAACGGTCCAGCGATGCGGCCGCCCGAAGCCTCGATCCTCTCCCTCGGCGCTGGCATCACTGCTGTGGGCACCCGGCTGTGACAGTTTGCGGCTTCACAACCGGGTACCCACTGCGCATGCGCGAGTCGCGCTGCGCGTCTTGATTGGCCGGCAATCTTCTGGGACCTCTGACATGTCCCAGAAGATTGCAGGGAGGGAGGGGGAGAGGAGAACTTCCGCTCAGGGCGCCGCGGCGCTCCGAGCGGAAGTGGGAGTGGGTACCTGTCAAAACTAGGTACCCCCCCCCCCCAAAAAAATGACATGCCAAATGTGGCATGTCAGGGGGTTAGAATACCTAAAGCGGAAGTTCCACTTTTGGGTGGAACTCCGCTTTAACTACTGAAAGGCGGTATCTGTACTTTCCTAGAGTAGAATTTTTTTCTCCTACTTCCACTTTTACTTCACTACATTTTTTCGATAAATTCAATACTTCTACTCCGATATTTTTTTTTTGTGGTGCATAGTTACTCGTTACTCTTATAAAAATTACCACTGCCAGAACAGTAGATGGCCGGTTTCATGAAGCTCAAAACATGTGTATTATCAGCGCATACGAAAATAAATGCTACTGTATGTATAAATAAAAGCTGCATTTGAAATAATAAAAAACAATATGATGTTCAAACTTTTGACTTCTTTCTTTAATAACTACATAACACAGTACTTGTACTTTTACTTTCAGTACTTGAGTAGCAAAATTTAAAAAAAAAACTACTTACAATACTGAAGTACAAAAAATGTTGAATACTTTAGTACTTCTACTCAAGTCACTTTTTGATCGAGCACTTCCACTTCTACTCAAGTCACTTTTTGATCGAGCACTTGTACTTCTACTCAAATCACTTTTTGATCGAGCACTTGTACTTTTACTCAAGTATGGGTTTCAAGTACTTTATACAACTCTGGCCTTTTCCTTACTCTCGCTCTCAGCTGAGCTGGTGGTGGTGGGCGAGGAGGGCAGAGGGAGGCAGAGCAAGCAGCTTCAGCTCTCCTGTTCTCTGCTCTATCTGGCAGGCCAGGATCTGTTTAATTTTCTCAGTTTAGAAGAGTAGTGCAGGCTTTCTGCCAGTGGCACTCTTTAACTTCCACCCACTGGGTTCATTTTGCAAGGACAAGTCTGCTCATCCTCAGCTCAGGATGTGATGACAGAATTTCTGGAGTGAGCGATCAGTGGTCTCCATTCACAAGGTGTTCAGCCAGGCAGGTTAGTGAACACACATTCATTTCAGTCAACTTAAAGCTGAACCCCGGGCACAAAACCTTCATTTACCCAGGGTTCACACTTGTGCAATGTAGACATTGCATGTGATTCACACAGGAATTACACCGCTTTACTGTGCAAATCACATGCAATGCCTGTGCAGTGAGATTTCAGCCATCGCATGCGCAACAAAATGGTGCAGGACCCTCACTCCCCCCCCCCCCCCCCGCACCTGAATTGCAAAGGCACTGTGTTTTGTGATCTGTTTCGGGGTGTCGTTAAGGTAACATTGACACTTGCAGGAGACTGCATTGATGCGGTGCGATTGCAATGCAATGCGGGAAACGCACAGGATTAGCTGCATTTCCCGCATCGCATAGCCAGGGCTTAAAAGAGAAGTTTGGGTTTGGTGTTTTCCCCCCATTGGATGCAGCATCAGGTTTGATGCTGTACAGCCAAACAAGCTTTCCTCGTACTTCTCTTTTAAATCTATTCCTCAATTGCAACAGAGGTTATAAATCCATTTTCTGTGCACCAAATGTTTTTGAAAACCCAGCTATTATAAGGAGGTGTGACATCATCACTGTGTTGTACAAAGTCAGCTGTCAGCGCTTATGTGGTCTCGAAAAAGCAGCATGCAATATGTGTCAATATACAAACACAAAAAGTACATGGAAAATAATAAAGCAGCGCTATGAGAATGATAGTGATACTCTTCAACAAGTATACAAATGTGCATAAACAAAGCAAAAAAAAGTTTAATGAAAATTATCACAATAAGTGAATTAAAGTCTTTAACCCCCCCTGGCGGTATTCCTGAGTGTGGCTTGGAGTTAATTTTCAGTACCAAAAGCGGTAACCCCCGAGCCACACTCGGGATTACCCCAGAATGTTACTCACCTTCCCTGCGATCCCCCGCCGTCCTCCCCGGGGTCCTCACAGTCTCTCCCGGCTCTGTGCACGGCCTATTGCCGGCACTTGTCTTCCGGTTCCCTTCCCTGCGAGCGTTGCGACGCAGGGGGGGGGGACCGGTGGCAAATTCAAAAATGTAAATACACCAAATGAGATAATACAAAGTTATGATCCTAGCGGATTACACTGTATCATCCCATTTCACCACAGGATTTCACCTGGTGACTTTTCCAGTGCCCTGCCTGTGCTTTTTCAGTGCTTTGTGCCTGGAAAATAGAGAACGACCATGGCGCCCAAAAAGCGTTCTTTTTGCGCTAAAGCGCTTTTAGACGAACTGGAAAGAACTGAGCGATAGTGATTGGTGGGAAAATTCGTCATCAGGTATGGAAAGTGACGACAGCGACGATTCTGATGTCTCTTTCTGGCACATAGATTGTGGAATTTGGGAAGGATATCAAATGATTCTTCAGAATTTCCAATGGAGCGATGTGCCAGAAAGATACATCAGAATCATCGCTGTCGTCACTTTCTGTACCTGATGATGAATTTTCCCACAAATCGCTATCACTCAGTTCTTCAAGTAACTCTGTTTCGCTGTCGCTGTTTTCCAGTTCGTCTAAAAGCAATTTTGCGCAAAAAGAACGATTTTTGGACGCCATGGTCGTTCTCTATTTTCCAGGCACAAAGAACTGGAAAAGCACAGGCAGGGCACTGGAAAAGTCACCAGGTGAAATCCTGTGGTGAAATGGGATGATACAGTGTAATCCGTTAGGATCACAGCTTTGTATCATCTCATTTGGCGTATTTACATTTTTTAAATTGCCGCCGGTTCCACCCCCCTGCGTCGCAACGCTCACAGGTAAGGGAACCGGAAGGCAAGTGCCGGCAATAGGCCGTGCACAGAGCAGGGAGAGAGTGTGAGGACGCCGGGAGGACGGCGGGGGATCACAGGGAAGGTGAGTAACACTCTGGGGATCACAGCTTTGTATCATGTCATTTGGTGTATTTACATATTTTTAAATTGCCGCCGGTTTCACCCCCCTGCGTCACAACGCTCACAGGGAAGGGAACAGGAAGACAGGTGCCGGCATCGGCCGAGCACAGAGCGGGAGGACGGCACACCCGAGGGGCAGGAAGGATCGGCAATCACGTGGCCACTATGATTGGCTGTCAGTGTTCACATGACCAGGAGGCGGCCCTGCTGGCTGGCAGGAGGTTAATCACATAAAATCCCCACGGTTATAATTAGGGCCTATGTACATGGATAATCTCAAGCACTTTTTTACATTATAACATATTTGATTTGTTTTTGTTTTTTTTGCAGTTGACAAAATCTTCACAACTCCCCGAGAAAGATTCAAGAAATGGGATTAATGTGATTCGGTCCATGGAAGTAACTCCAGTAAGTTGTTTCCGTTCAAAGTTCTAACCAAAGTATACAGGGGTGTCAATGGGGTGAGGTATAGGCAGTAGGGGGGCCTGGGCCTGGAAGGGCTGCTTATGGGTGGTCCCTGTGCACCATCTGCTATCAAGCAAAAAAACAGAGATTGGGGAACTTGTTCACCGGTACACTTGGAAGTAGTAGTGGCAGTGCCTGTGTCCGCTCTGTGGTTTGTCAGGTTGGTGTTGCTACAGAATAAACAAATGGTTACCGCCCACACCTGTAACTGGTCTCAGCAGCATGAAGCATTGGAAGGGCAATGCATATAACAAGACACAAAAATATTCCAAGCTCTCCTTACCGACCAGTCTGCGACCAACCAAATTTACCTGTCCAACAGTATGCATTAAAAACAGGTTTAGTTCCAAACATTTGCAAATACATGCGTAAGCCACAGAGCCCCGACAAGGCACCCCATTATCTGTGGTCTCAACTCTAAATTCTGTGAGTCTCCAACAATGGAATTTATGAATTTTATGCAATAATAAAAGTTATTTAATCTAAAGGTATTGAATTTTAGAATAACATGTGTAATTTAATCTTTGGACTTCTACTATCGATTGTTTTTTATGCAATGGTATCCTTTTAAATCCTAATATAAATTTAAATCTATTTATTGGCATCTACTATTGGCTTTTTAATCTATATTGTCATCTAGAATCAAAGATGCAAAGGTTTTGCAGCCAAAGTCTAGAGCGTTAACCCTAGCAATATGTATGAGCTGTGTTTTTTACACAATATAGAAATGTCCCCAGCAAGCACCCTTATCCAGTGGTGGGATTCAAAAATTTTAGTAACCAGTTCCGACTTTCCCAGCAGAATGACCAGCGTGCCCCCTTTAAATGCACAGTGACCAGAGTGCCCCCTTTCAATGCACAGTGACCAGCGTGCCCCCCTTTCAATGCAGAGAGACAAGCATGCCCCCTTTCACTGCACATTGCCCCCAATGAGTGCCAGCCACAGCATTGCCCCCAATGATTGCAGAGTGCCAGCCACAGCATTGCCCCCAATGATTGCAGAGTGCCAGCCACAGCATTGCCCCCAATGATTGCAGAGTGCAAGCCACAGCATTGCCCTCAATGATTGCAGAGTGCCAGCCACAGCATTGCCCCTAATGACTGCAGAGTGCCAGCCACAGCATTGCCCCTAATGATTGCAGAGTGTCAGAACACAGCATTGCCCCCAATGATTGCAGAGTGCCAGCCACAGCATTGCCCCTAATGATTGCAGAGCAGAGTGCCAGGCACAGCATTGCCCCCAATGATTGCAGAGTGCCAGAACACAGCATTGCCCCCAATGACTGCAGAGTGCCAGCCACAGCATTGCCCCTAATGATTGCAGACTGCCAGCCACAGCATTGCCCCCAATGATTGCAGAGTGCCAGAACACAGCATTGCCCCCAATGATTGCAGAGTGCCAGAACACAGCATTGCCCCCAATGATTGCAGAGTGCCAGAACACAGAGTTGCCCCCAATGATTGCAGAGTGCCAGAACACAGCATTGCCCCCAATGATTGCAGAGTGCCAGAACACAGCATTGCCCCCAATGATTGCAGAGTGCCAGCCACAGCATTGCCCCCAATGATTGCAGAGTGCCAGAACACAGCATTGTCCCCAATGATTGCAGAGTGCCAGCCACACATTGCCCCCAATGATTGCAGAGTGCCAGCCACACATTGCCCCCAATGATTGCAGAGTGCCAGCCACACATTGCCCCCAATGATTGCAGAGTGCCAGCCACACATTGCCCCCAATGATTGCAGAGTGCCAGCCACGCATTGCCCCCAATGATTGCAGAGTGCCAGCCACGCATTGCCCCCAATGATTGCAGAGTGCCAGCCACACATTGCTCCCAATGATTGCAGAGTGCCAGCCACAGCATTGCCCCTAATGATTGCAGAGTGCCAGCCACAGCATTGCCCCCAATGACTGCAGAGTGCCAGCCACACATTGCCCCCAATGATTGCAGAGTGCCAGCCACAGCATTGCCCCTAATGATTGCAGAGTGCCAGCCACAGCATTGCCCCTAATGATTGCAGAGTGCCAGCCACAGCATTGCCCCCAATGATTGCAGAGTGCCAGCCACAGCATTGCCCCCAATGATTGCAGAGTGCCAGCCACAGCATTGCCCCCAATGATTGCAGAGTGCCAGCCACAGCATTGCCCCCAATGATTGCAGAGTGCCAGCCACAGCATTGCCCCCAATGATTGCAGAGTGCCAGAACACAGCATTGCCCCCAATGATTGCAGAGTGCCAGAACAGAGCATTGCCCCCAATGATTGCAGAGTGCCAGAACAGCATTGCCCCCAATGATTGCAGAGTGCCAGCCACACATTGCCCCCAATGATTGCAGAGTGCCAGCCACACATTGCCCCCAATGATTGCAGAGTGCCAGCCACACATTGCCCCCAATGATTGCAGAGTGCCAGCCACACATTGCCCCCAATGATTGCAGAGTGCCCGCCACAGCATTGCCCCCAATGATTGCAGAGTGCCAGCCACAGCATTGCCCCCAATGATTGCAGAGTGCCAGCCACAGCATTGCCCCCAATGATTGCAGAGTGCCAGCCACAGCATTGCCCCCAATGATTGCAGAGTGCCAGCCACAGCATTGCCCCCAATGATTGCAGAGTGCCAGAACACAGCATTGCCCCCAATGATTGCAGAGTGCCAGAACACAGCATTGCCCCCAATGATTGCAGAGTGCCAGCCACACATTGCCCCCAATGATTGCAGAGTGCCAGCCACACATTGCCCCCAATGATTGCAGAGTGCCAGCCACACATTGCCCCCAATGATTGCAGAGTGCCAGCCACACATTGCCCCCAATGATTGCAGAGTGCCAGCCACACATTGCCCCCAATGATTGCAGAGTGCCCGCCACAGCATTGCCCCCAATGATTGCAGAGTGCCAGCCACACATTGCCCCCAATGATTGCAGAGTGCCAGCCACACATTGCCCCCAATGATTGCAGAGTGCCAGCCACACAGCATTGCCCCCAATGATTGCAGAGTGCCAGCCACACAGCATTGCCCCCAATGATTGCAGAGTGCCAGCCACACAGCATTGCCCCCAATGATTGCAGAGTGCCAGCCACACAGCATTGCCCCCAATGATTGCAGAGTGCCAGCCACACATTGCCCCCAATGATTGCAGAGTGCCAGAACACAGCATTGCCCCCAATGATTGCAGAGTGCCAGCCACACATTGCCCTCAATGATTGCAGAGTGCCAGCCACACATTGCCCCCAATGATTGCAGAGTGCCCGCCACAGCATTGCCCCCAATGATTGCAGAGTGCCAGCCACACAGCATTGCCCCCAATGATTGCAGAGTGCCAGCCACACAGCATTGCCCCCAATGATTGCAGAGTGCCAGCCACACATTGCCCCCAATGATTGCAGAGTGCCAGCCACACATTGCCCCCAATGATTGCAAAGTGCCAGCCACACAGCATTGCCCCCAATGATTGCAGAGTGCCAGCCACACATTGCCCCCAATGATTGCAGAGTGCCAGAACACAGCATTGCCCCCAATGATTGCAGAGTGCCAGCCACACATTGCCCTCAATGATTGCAGAGTGCCAGCCACACATTGCCCCTAATGATTGCAGAGTGCCAGCGATCCCCCCGCACTTACCTCTCTCGCAGCTTCTCTTCAGTCCCCGGCTCCCCGCGTCTCCGAGTCTTCAGTCCTCCCGCGGCGCCTCCTCCTCGTCCAATGGCACGGTGTTTGCCTTTCGGCCAATCAGGAAGCGGGAGGACCCGCTCCCTGATTGGCCAGGAGGAGGATCCATGTGACAATAGCGAATTCTCATTCGCTATTGTCACAGAATGGGCGGGTCGGGCGCACTGCTCCGCTCCTTGGCCGCCACGTCTGCGGCTGCGTGGTCCGAGCGCGGGACATTCAATTGTACTGCGCTTGGACGCGCAGAGGGATTCAGCCGGTTCTGCGAACTCGCAGAACGTTAGTAACCGGTTCTATGGAACCGGTGCGAACCGGCTGAATCCCACCACTGCCCTTATCTTTAGGGCTGAACCCAACAAACCTTTTAGGAATGGGCGGATCGGTAACTGATGGACTTTGATTGGATGCCGAGGGAATCACAGTCTCCATATAAAAATTGAGGAAAGGTACGGTCACATGATCCCCTGATGACGTCAGCACGGACTGACGAAACGTGCGTCGGGAGCTTGAGACCGTAAACTTCCGGGTTGGTGGAACGCAGTCGTGGAGTGGCGTTCATACACTCCAGCTACCGTGATTTAACTGATGTACAAAGCGAATCTGCTTATGGATTGTAGTAAGTGCAATACATGGAAATAAATGCTTGTTTGAATTGACATACTGCACCATGAGAGCTTTTTTGTTGCCTCCCTATATGTCCTGTATTGGGATCCCATATCTGGTCTGATTGCATACTCCTGTTATTGAGAGAATCTGATGCGGATGGTTGGTTTTTGTGTGGATCATTATGCCTGTGTGACCCCCTATAATCAAGGGGTCATATCCTTCTGGTAAGGAGTACCTTATAAGAGCACTGGGTGAAAGTGTGGAGGTGGAGGCTTTGGAATCTCACTCCTATCAAGTCTGTGCTTCTATCAAACTGCTCCTGTTAATCACCTAACCTTTTTTGATATTTTAAGCACCAAAAGACTTTTACAATAATTTATTTGCACAAGTGCACTTTTCATTGTGAATATTAATGTGTTGAGCGCAATATTTTTTACCATTAATTCATTTCTCCAACAATGGAATCACATGCATTTAAATAGACAGGTGTAGGGCTGGTATACCTGAAGGGAGCCCACCCCTTCTTAAAGGCACAGGGGCACACTGCCTATACACTCAGCCTATAGCACCATGGCAGCAAAGGTGTCAGTGTGTTGCCTGGCCAATATAATCCATAGCACAAACAAATGGGGTTACTGCCCATACCTGTAACTGGTCTCTGCAGCAAGGAGCATTGAAAGGGCAACGCATATAACAAGACACAAAAAGATTCCAAGCTCTCCTTACCGACCAACCAAATTGACCTGTTCAACAGTATGTGCTAAAAACAGGGGTTTAGTTGCACACATTTGCAAATACATGCGTAAGCCATGGTGTTGCTACAGAGCAGGCTGCGGAGATAGTGGGAGAGGAACTGTCACCCTGTGAACACGAGGGAGAGAATAGAGACCCCAACCCTCAGTATCTGTAACAATGGAGAGGAAGAATTTGTTTCTTTGCATGCTGTCCCAATAGTTGCCTTTCCAGACCACAATGCAAGCATCTCAGCAATGCACTAGCTGGTAATTTGTAAATACTAGTCCTGATGCTGGCAGATCAATAGGGATGGAGGAAAGTTACCAGGGAGTGAAGTACAGTACTGGCAGAGAGTCATTTCTTATATGTATTGAAAATTGCCTGGAGAGGGTCACTGGGTGGGGGATGAAGTTCTGGGAGGGGGGGATTTCTGCTGTGTGGTCAAAATTGTGGGGTGGGGGATGATGTTGAAAAACCAGGAGTAGGACCTTATTGTAGCCAAACCTCTGCTTAAGAAAATCGTACCACACACAGAAAGCAGAACAATAAAAATAAATAAGGAAAAAACCCTGGAAGGAGGGCCTGATCACATGATCTATCAAAGTCATATAATTTACCTCTCTAATCACAGAGCTTGTCTGCATTAAAGGAGTTCTATGCTTCAGTTATGAATGGACACAGGAGCGATTGAGATACTGATCACTCACTGTGTTCATTCAGAACAGGAAGAGGCAAATTACATATATACTGGCTTCTTCTCCTTTTCTCCCATTCTCCATCCTGATACATCCCCCACAGCAGCTGGCAAGAAAGGAGAGAAGGGAAGGCACCAGCACTGCTGGGGGGGTGGGGGGGGGGGGCTGGGGGGGGGGGTCTGTGGCACATGAGGTGATTAAAGCGGAGTTCCACCCAAAAGTGGAACTTCCGCTCTTTTGTTTCCTCCCCCCTCCGGTGCCACATTTGGCACCTTTCAGGGGGGAGGGGGAACAGGTGCCTGTTTTTGACAGGTACCCTTCCCCACTTACGGGATACGCCGCCGCGGCACCCCCCCTCGGAAGTTCGGCCCCCTCTTCCCTCCTCCGCCGCCGAGCCAATAGGAATGCACAGCGTGCTATGCGCATGCGCAGTAGGGACCTGCCCGTGAAGCCGCAAGGCTTCACTGCCGGGTTCCCTTACCGGCAATTGCGGCGGCAGCACCCAACGGTCGATGGAAACATCAGCTGCAGTGCCGACATCGCTGGACTCCAGGACAGGTACGTGTCCTAATATTAAAAGTCACCAGCTACAGTATGTGTACAGTATGTGTAGCTGCTGACTTTTAATTTTTGGAGGGGGTGGAGGGGAAGGCGGAACTCCGCTTTAACTCCACTAAACTCCACTAAAAAAAGTTGGTGCAAAGCACCTATCTCCTGCGCTCTAAGAAGTAATCTTCCAACCACATCCAGCCACACCCCTGTGGCTATTGAAGACCTTCTACTTGGCTGCTCTTGAATACTTCGGCCTTGCAGCCCCTTTCAAGACCAGGGTAGTCTGAGACCACTAAAATCGAAGAAACAAACACACGGGCGCACCAGCCTAGTGCATTATCCTCCACAAAGATTTTATTATTAAAAGGTGTAAAGATACTCACTAACAAATTCTTGTTACAAGCATATCAAACAAATGTGTTGCCATCAGCATCAGAACCAAAGGGTGTATCGTCCTCTGGAGCTTGAAGGCTAACGGGTTTCGAGGGTTAGCCTCTTCCTCAGAGCCGCCATGTGCATGCCTATGGTAGCTAGCTTTTTGTGGAGAAATAATTATGAAAACATCCAGCAGAACCTTCTCAAATGTATCTCTCTTCAGGCAGAAAGTTCGGAAATAAAAGCGTTACAAGAGAAGCTGGCAGCTGCTAATCTAAAGCTAACAGAATATCGCAACCAAATCCAGACTACAAAACAAGAGCTGAAAATGTCTCACAAGGTATAGTACAGCATCTCTCCTCTATATGTGTGGTGTTATAGATGTGACAGGTTTGTGGATGTTTTTTTTTTTTTTACATTTTATTATATTTTGAGAAAACGATAAGTACAAGGAAAGAGGATGTTTTAACAAAAATTGTTGGAAAAGCAGAAACAATAAACATATTCAATTTTTAGCTGACAACGTGCCTTGTGTTCCACCAAGTGCATAGTCCGGTCCTTTCTGACTGTTTTTGGGCTACTTTTGTAGTCTCTATTGTATGTATTGCTTGTTTATAATGAAAGGTATGATGGTCATTTGTAGAATCTATAATGCAAGCTTTGGGGGCACGTTTGGTACTTTATAAAGCCTAAGGAAGGAACCTAAGCTTACTAAAAGGTATCACTTAAAGCGTAACTCCACTGTTGTTGAGAAAAAAAACATTCCCCTCTGGGTGATCTCTGTACAATACAAGGATTAGAACAAACTTTGTTGCAGATTCCTACCTTTTGTTATTGTGAAGAAATCATTGTTTGTTCCTCTGTGCTGAGTGGGTCTAATGGGAGTGGTTTCATCATTATCTATCAGCTGTGGCAGCTGCAGGTCTCTAATGAGGAAATCTGCTGGGCCTGCATCCCTTTAGACGTGTTCCTATTGGGAGTATCTCACCAATAATTACATTTTTGTTGCAGGGGATGCCAGAAATCTGACTTGTATCTTAGGCAGACTTCTGGGAAAATTTGTGAGCCAATCACACAAGCAGGAAATGATGTTTCTGGGGGTGTGGTCAGTATACATTCTGTGTACAGAACACCTCCAGGTGGCCATATTGCATTTTCAGAAAATGACAACAGCTGCAGATTGAAAAGGAAAGGTCATTTTTAATAACATTCAATTACAATATGACTTGTGTCACAATTGTATACGCTATATTGTTTTTTCTTTATTTGCTATTTTTTTTCCCCACGAAAGTGGAGTTACCCTTCAAGCTCCAACGTTTTTGCATTAATTAATAGCTAACACAGACTAAAAGACTTGCATAGTCTTACCCATACCTCTCAACTTTTTGAGATGGGAACTAGGGACACCTATTAACAATAGTATGTAGGCATAGGACACACCCCCTGCCACGCCCCTTTGAAGGAGAATAATACAAAAAATGATAAGTTAAACCCACAAGTGCTTTTTTTTTTTTTTTTTTTTTTACCACTACTATTCCTTTATATTGGCTTTTAAAAATTTACAAATGCAGCAACTTAGAAACTGGATGAAAGGTTTAGCACTGGGAAACACTTTTTTGAAAGATAAAAAGTCAATTTTATATACAACTATATAGATCAGACCAAAAAGAGGGACAAATGAGGAGGAAAGAGGGACTTTTTTCCAAATCAGGGACAGTCCCTCGAAATCAGGGACAGTTGGGAGCTATGTCTTACCCGATGCCCAGGCTGGTATGCTGAACCTTATATTTTGCCCTGGTTGATATACTGAGCCTCACCTGATAACCAAGCTAGTGTTTAGAGCCTTGTCTGGTGCCCAGACCAAGATGCTAAACCTTTTCTGGGGCCCAGGCTCTGTCCTGAGCATTATTTGGTTTCCAGGCCACTGTGCATGGTGTAAAAGCAGTGTGCTGAGCCTTATCTGATTCCCAGGCTGATGTGATGAACCTTATCTGGTGCCCAAGCCAGTGTGCCAAGCTTGATTTGTAGCACAGGCCAGTGTGCTGAGCCTTAACTGTTACATGGCGCTTTTCCACTGCATGGAACCGTAATGGTTCGGCACGCTTTTGTGCTTTTCCACTGCTGGTACCGCATGGTATAGTGTCGGAATGGTTCGGTACGGTACGGTATAGGTTTGCTTTTCCACTGCATGGAACCGAACGGTACGGTACGGCTCTGAAAAACCAGTACCTACTGGATTGTGGTTCCAACAGGTACCAAACTGGTACCATATCCCACAATCCTTTGCATGCAGTCACTACTAGCCACTGATTGGTCAGAGAATCCCACCCACCCCGTTGTTATCCCACCCACTTAACTTTAGTACTACTTTAGTGGAAAAGCAAACCTATACCGTACCGTACCAAACCGTTCCAACACCCTACCATGCGGTACCAGCAGTGGAAAAGCAAACCGGGCCAAGCAGGGCCGAGTAGAGCCGAGCCGGTACTTGCAGTGGAAAAGTGCCATAAGACCAGTGTGCTGTGCCTTATCTGATGCCCAGCCCTGTGTGATGAGCCATTTCTAATGCCAGGGGCCAGAGTGCTGAACCTTATCATGTTCTGAGTTTGGTGCCCAAGCCAGTGTGCTGGGAGTTACCTTGTGCTTAGACCAGTGTGCTAAACCTTATTTGATGCCCAGGCCAGTGTGCTGAGCCTTATCTGGTGCCCAGGCCAGTGTTGAGTAGGGTTGTCACCTCATCCCTCTGAAACAAACCCATATTATTTATACAGGTTCCGGTGCTAATTTAATGCAGGTAAGGCACTAAGTGGATTTAATTACCACCTTAATCAGCCACAGAACCTGTGTAAATAATATGTGTTTGTTTCAGAGGGATGAGGTGACAACCCTACTCAGCACTGGCCTGGGCACCAGATAAGTCTCAGCACACTGGCCTGGGCATCAAATAAGGCTTAGCACACTGATCTAAAGGGAAGAGGTGACAACCCTAGGGCTGAGCCTTGTCTAGTATAGAGCTGAACATGCTAAGCTTTATCAGGTACCCAGGCCATTGTGCTGAGATATTCACATAGACGATGAGAGCTTGCACTCCAACTTGAAACGATAACGATATATTGATCAAGATGACAGATAAATATTATACAGAGACAGGACCAAGGTTAACGCGTTTCATGGAGTTAGATCCGCTTAGTCATAACCATGAAAATGCAAGTGGAATAGCTGCTCAAATAGTATCCAAACACTTGAAAACTATCAACACAATTGCAGGCGGCTTTGTCAATTAATGACCTACATGTCTCTTGCAGCAAAATGCTCCACAAAGCGAAAACATTTTAAACAGACAGAGACAGATAAAGATGTCTGTCTGTTTTTATTTTTTTGTACAATATTTGTCTGTCATCTTGATCAATAAATTGTTATTGTTTCAAGTTGGAGTGCAGTCTCTCATCATCTATGTGAATATTGCTGCCGGAGTTACGGATCTGACGTGCACCCGACCGCTGATCATTAGACTTTGCACACCTGAGCGGCTCTCTTCCCCTGTGAATTTCCATTGTGCTGAGAGTTGTGGTGTCTGGTTTAATAACATGTCAAGCCCATTCTAATATCTTATGCTATTTGCAGGTTCTTATCAATGAAGTTGGAGAGGATGTGAATATTCCTCACCTAATTTCCACATCTGGAAGTTGGAGAGGCCGGGCGCAGCAAATTCTAGCTCTGCAGGGCAGGGTGAGTCTAAAACCTGTGGACTGTTATTTCTGAGGGAGTTTCTGGAGTGACTTAACGTGTTACTAAACTTACAACAGCAAAATCAGTCTGTATATGCAGTAAAGCATGCTTGTTATACTCACTGTGGAACCTAAGGGGTTAATCCTCTCCATTTTGTAAAAAGACTGTTTGATTCTGTCTTCTATGATCCTCCCCTCCACTGTCCCCAAACCATCTCCTGATAAGACAGAGCCTTTGGAGTCACTCTGCTCATCATGCTTAGTTTGGTGTGTATTGCTAGAGAGTTTTTTTTTTTCTTGGAGGGGTGCATGTGATCAGCACAGGACCAATCAACACTGTCCAGACAGAAGGTCAGGGGTTCTGCAGCCTCCTAAGGCAGTCAGAGTAGAATGAAAACTCCTCCTATAAGCTTTAACCAGACACTGATAGAAGTCACAAGGCTGCTATATACTGCTGATTAGAAAAGGTATTTAGTTTATATTTACTAAAATAATTGAATTTCCATGTTCTGTGTACTGTGGGAGAGCAGATATAGTGACTGCAGGCTCCTGGGTTTAGTAACACTTTAACTGGTGTTTTTCATTGTTCTTTATGGTTTCCTTTTCTATGGTACCATATCATACCTCCCAACTTTCTGAGATGGGAACGAGGGACACCTATTAGCAAAGGTATGAGGGCATAGGACACGCCCCTTTTAAAAGAGAATTGTACAAAAAATTGGATAAAACCACAAGTGCTTTTTTTTTTTGCCACTACTATTCCTTTATACTGACTTTTGGAATTTAGAAATTGGATGAAAGGTTAACACTAGGAAACACTTTTTGAAAGATAAAAAGTGCATTTTATATATAACTATACAGATCAGATCAAAATGATGGACAAATGAGGAGGAAAGAGGGACAGAGGGACTTTGTTCTAAATGAGGGACAGTCCCTCAAAATCAGGGACAGTTGGGAGCTATGCCATATGAGTGCCCCTCCTCCATGGCCATTTCTGAAATAAAATCAATGTAATGTTGTCCATACTCTATGCAGGTGCGGGAACTGGAGAGCCAGCTGGGCCAGATAAGGAGTCCCATGAGCGAGTTCAGTCTGGAGGAAGAGATGTTGGGGACATCCCGGCGATTGCCTGCTCAGGAGAAGAACTTGTTTCGCTTACGAACGTTGGAGAAAGAGAAGAAAGAATCACTGGAGGTAATATAGACAATTAAAGTGGAGTTCCACCCTAAATTTACACTTACCTCTATCTTCTCGCTCCGGGTCACCTGAAAAACAAATGGATAATCGCAATTTTTTTTTTTACTTACCTTGTAGAGAACATATACTTACCTTACTTCCTTCTTCCTCCCCTCGGCGGCCACGGCGATTCGTCCCTTCCTGGCTTTTGCAATGATTCCTGGGAGCTGAACGTCATCGCTCCCAGGAATCATTGCGCCTGCACCTGCCCCGACGTCAGTTCCGGGGCGCGCGCGTCATTCCCTTCTAAACAGCTTCTGGGCATGCCCAGAAGCTGTGGAGGGATGACGCGCGCGCCCCGGAAGTGACGTCGGGGCCGGTGCAGTGCATCGTGGGTCCGAAGAAGAAGGAAGAGGACGCGGAAGAGGATCGCGCTGGCTTCAAGCTGCCCACACCTGAGATGGCAGCGCTGGACAAGACATTTTCAAGGTAAGTATTTCTCCCAAAAGGTAAGTGCGACCCGGGACAGATCAGAGGCTAGTCATTGTGGAATGTGCTAGCCCTGACTGTCCCGGGGGTATTTTTATAAAAAAATGTATAACCAGGGTGGAACTCCGCTTTAAGACAGATATTGTGAGAGCTGCAGGACAATATAATGAATGTTATTAATATTTGTCTTTATATAGTCAGCATAATCCACAGAGCATTAAAATGGGCATATTACCATTCATATCAGTTCCAGGGGAGCCTAAAACCTTTTAAATTGATAAGTCAATTAACCCAGCAGCAGATTTGTGTGGTTTTCCTTGCACAATTCAACAAACATGGGGAGGACTTGAAAACTTGGTGGAATCAGATTCAAGAACCCAAAAAAGCATCACTCAATTGTGCGAGTTCAGCTGAACTCGCACGACTTCAAACTTGCATGTTATTGCGAGTTCGGGGGCGATTTGATAGACATTTCTGCGGGTTCCTGCACAGATGTCTATTGAAATCACCCCCGAAGTTTCCAAAAATAGCGCAGAAACTACTTTTGAGAATCGGTGCGACGCCGCAAAATCGACGTCGCACCAAATCCAACGGGGCTGTTTCAGGCAATAGGCTCCGATTTGGCATGCGATTTGAAATGTCAACTTGCATGTCAAATCTGCCCGATGTGAACGGGGGCTAAAACTGGAGAGTGAAATATCGGGTGCAGCTGTGCACAGGAGCCAATCAGCTTCTAGCTTCAGCTTGTTCAGTTAAGTTTTGACAAAAAAAACCTGGAAGCTGATTGGTTTCAGTGCACAGCTGCACCAGATTTTGCACTCTCCAGTTTTAGTACAACCCCTCTGTATCTTTCTCTCCTTGCAGGGGAGTAACGTAAAGTAATGCAAAGAAACAAAATTGTGTTTAAAAAAAAAAAAGAAAGAAAAAAAAAATTGCTAGATCAAGGCTTGATCTAGGTCAGGGTTAGTGTTAGGGTTAAGGTAGGGGTCAAAGGTCACGATTGGGATCAAAGATCATAGTATATTTTAGGTTAAGGTAGGGGTCAAAGATCACGGTCAGTATATTTTAGGTAGGTTTTTTTAAAAAAAATCGCCTTCTTAGATTAGTGTCAGTGTGTTTAGTTACATAGTTACATAGTAGTTGAGGTTGAATAAAGACAATAGTCCATCCAGTTCAACCTGTGTAGCTGTGTGTGGCTGTAATCATCTCACATACCCCTGAATGTCCTGATCCTTGAGATGTAAGTCTAAGAGTCTTTTGAAAGCCACCATACTACCCGCAGAAACCACCTCTTGTGGTAGAGAATTCCACAATCTTGTTGCCCTAACAGTAAAGAACCCCCCGCGTTGCCTGAGGTTAAAACGCTTCTCCTCTAATCGCATTGTATGCCCTCGAGTCCTCATGCAATCCCTTCGAATGAACAGCTTTTTTTCTAAGCTGGGATCCCCATTAAGATATTTATAAATTGCTATCATGTCCCCCCTCAGACGTCTCTTCTCCAGGGAGAATAAATCGAGCGATTGTAGACACTCTTCATAGTCAAGGTCCTCCAATCCCCTAATTAGTTTAGGGTAGGATAAAAAAACACCCATGTGACCATGTACACGTCACACGTGAACACCATGTTTTTTGTGTAGGCTACACTGAAAAAAAGCCAAAGCTGGGATCCTTTCTTTGTCTATGGCAGCCTTTCTCAACCTCCTAACATGGAAGAAATCCTAAAAACCTTCGCTTCCCAAGTGCATCAATGAGCCTTGGCCGCCCATAACCCTGTTGCTGGTATTCCTTCCTTGGGCCACTTTTGGTCGGTCCTGACCGCTGCAGACCGGGAACATCCCACAAGAGCTGCAGTTTTGGAGTTGCTCTGATCCAGTTGTCCAGCCATTACAATGTGGCCCTTGTCAAAGTCGCTTAAATCATTATGCTTGCCCATTTTTTTTTTTTTTTTTTCTCCTTGCAAAACATCAACTTCAGGGACAACATGTTCACTTGCTGCCTAATATATCCCACACACTTTCAGGTGCCACTTAGCAAGATATTCAATGTTATTCACTTTACCTTTCAAGTGGTCATAAAGTTATGGCTGATCATTGTATAGTGCTGCAGAAAAAGATGAGTATGAATGAGTTTGAGGTCTCAGCTTATTTCTGAAGTGTGACAAACGTCTCCAGATGCTTGTTTCTATATTCTAACCTCCCTTATGATGATATCAGCTATTATCAGTTTGCCTGCTGTGGGCAGAATAACTATTTTTACTTTGACACTACTCCCGATGGAAAAGCGCTGAATGTGGAAATGAAGGTTGATGATGAGGAGACAAATGCTGCTTTTACCACTTACACACGTAATCTTATACCTACAGCTAGAAGAATTTATTGTCACTATTCATGTGATGGTAAAGCCCCATCCATTGATATTGCTGAGATCTATAACGCTTCCCATTCTGCACTGAATACTCAGATACTGAATAATGATATTGCTTTCTTTATTCTGAGCTTCTTTCTAGCAGAATATTAGAGGGAAATTATTTTATTGTGCATGTAACATGCTACAAGCATAGTTCAGGTGATAGACCAGGGGTCCCCAAATATTCATAACACAAGTCCTTAAAGTGGTCCTAAAGGCAGGCGATTTTTTTACCTTAATGGTAGTTACCACCCCTCCCCAGAACCAGTGGCAGCCCGTCCATTGGGGGCGCAGGGGCGCCGCCCCCCCCCCATCCATCCATCTGTCCCCCTAATCTACATGCAGGGCGCCCAGAGTTGTATAAAGTACTCGAAACCCATACTTGAGTAAAAGTACAAGTGCTCGATCAAAAAGTGACTTGAGTAGAAGTACTAAAGTATTCAACATTTTTTGTACTTAAGTATTGCAAGTAGTTTTTTAAAAAAATTTGCTACTCAAGTACTGTGTTATGTAGTTATTAAAGAAAGAAGTCAAAAGTTTGAACATCATATTGTTTTTTATTATTTCAAATGCAGCTTTTATTTATACATACAGTAGCTTTTATTTTCGTATGCGCTGATAATACACATGTTTTGAGCTTCATGAAACCTGCCATCTACTGTTTTGGCAGTGGTAATTTTTATAATTGTAACGAGTAACTATGCAGCACAAAAAAAATAAATATCGGAGTAGAAGTATTGAAATCATTGAAAAAAATGTAGTGAAGTAAAAGTGGAAGTAGGAGAAAAAAATTCTACTCTAGGAAAGTACAGATACCGCCTTTCGGTACTTAAGTACAGTAGTGAAGTAGTTCTACTTAGTTACTATACATCTCTGAGGGCGCCCGACACATGGATTCCAATGGGGTTTTTTTTTTTTTTTTTAAAGCACGTGATTAGAGGCTATAATAGGCTTCAAAAAAAGGTGGGCTGGGGGTACAGAGCACTGTGCCCTGAGCAGTGGTGGCTGGTGATCAAAAATTTTGGGGGGGGGGGCGCAAACAGAAAAATGTAATAGGCATTGCTTTGCGGCAAAAAACTCTGTAAAAAATTGCATGACTTTGAGGTCACAAAAGTGTGAAAGGGGCCTTCAGTAATCAAGGTGTAGTGTGCCCCCTTCAATGCAGAATGACCACAGCATGCCCCCTTTCAATGCAGCAGAGAGACCAGCGTGCCTCCTTTCAATGCACAGTGACCAGCGTGCCCCCTTTCAATGCGCAGTGACTAGCGTGGCCCCTTTCAATGCACAGTGACTAGCGTGCCCCCTTTCAATGCACAGTGACTAGCGTGCCCCCTTTCAATGCAGAGTGAACAGTGTGCCCCCTTTCAATGCAGAGACCAGCGTGCCCCCTTTCAATGCAGAGACCAGCATGCCCCCTTTCAATGCAGAGACCATCGTGCCCCCTTTCAATGCAGAGACCATCGTGCCCCCTTTCAATGCAGAGACCATCGTGCCCCCTTTCAATGCAGAGACCATCGTGCCCCCTTTCAATGCAGAGACCAGCGTGCCCCCTTCAATGCAGAGATCAGCGTGCCCCCTTTCAATGCAGAGTGAACAGCGTGCCAAGCTCCCCGACGAGACCAGTGCACTTACCTGTAGCGGCGGCTTCTCTTCAGTCCCCACGTCTCCTCGAGTCCTCCCGCCTCCTCCTCGGCCAATAGGTCTGAGGACCCGCTTCCTGATTGGCCAGGAGGAGGATCCGTGTGACAATAACAAATTTTCATTCGCTATTGTCACACAATCGGTGGGCTCGGGGCACACTGCTCTGCGCCCCGGGTCCACCCTTTGCTGAAGCCTGTTAGAGCCTCTGCCTCTAATCAGGTGATTAAAAAAAAAAAGCCCCATTGAACTCCATGCGTCCGGCGCCCCGCATGTAGATTAGGGGGCCAGACGCATGGATAGGGGGGGCGGCGCTCCTGCGCCCCCAACGCACCGGCCGCCACTGGCCCTGACCCACCCAGTTGTGTGACAAAAACGAATGAATATTCACTGTTGTCACATGGATTCTCCTCCTTGCCAATCAGGAAGCGGGTCCTCAGACCCAATTCCCGATTGGCCGAAAGGAGAAGCCATGCTATTGGCCAAGGAGGAGGAGGAGGGAAGAGATGCAGGGGAAGCCCGACCCACAGAGGAGACTGAGGGGGAAGCCGCCGCTGCCTGCCCTCCACATGGGGGGGTATGGTGAGGTCTGGGGGGGGGAGAGTATGGTGTGCGGGCTGGTGCGGTCTGTCTGCCCCCCCCCCCCAGCCCATGGAGCACCAGCCGCCACTGCCCAGAACCGTCTCCAGTGATGTGGATGAGAGCAACAGCTCTCTCGGCTCTCTCTCTCCTCATTGGACAGAGAGGCAGCAGCGAGAGCCATTGGCTCCTGTTAATCACAGCTAGCAAGGATAGAACCGGTGAGTGTAAAACTAGGTTTAGAATGACTTTAGGAGGGACTGTGACCAGTGGGAACGTACAATGCCCCAGGCTCATTGGTCAGGTGGAGTAAAAAAAAAATTCCCTGGTGCCTATGATAAGCGTGGGAAGGAATAATAAACCATCCTTGTTGTCAGTAGGAGTATTAGTCTCCCATCGTTGGTGTCAGTGGGAGAAATAATGCCCCATTGTTGGTGTCAGTGGGAGCAATAGTGCCCCACCCTTGTTGTTAGTAGGAGGAATTGTGCTCTAACATTGGTGATAATGGAAGGAATAGTGCCACATTGTTGGTGTCAGTGGGAGGGATCGTGCCCCATGATTGGTGTCAGTAGGAGAAATTATGGCCCGACTTTGGTGTCAGTGAGAGGAATTGTACCCCATCATTAAAAGTAGCACCGTCCTATTTTTGATGTCAGAGGGAGTAATTGTGCCCCGCTGTTGGTATCAGTAGAAGGAATAGTGCCCCATCATTAGTGTCAGTGGGAGAAATTACAGCCCAGCTGTGGTGCCAGCGGGAGAAATAGTGCTACATCACTGGAGGTAGTAGTGCCACATCTTTGATGCCATTGGGTGGAATAGTGCCCAATCTTCACTATGTCAGTGAAAGGAATAGTGCGCCATTTTCGGGGTCAGTGAGAGAAATTGTGCTCCACTGTTGGCGTAAGTGGGAGAAAAAAAGAGTGTTTCATCATTGGTATCATTGGAAAAAATTGCTCCCTATTGCTGGTGTCAGTGGGAGGAAAAGTGCTTTAAAGTGGGAGGTACTGTATTGGGCCCCTTTGTTAGTGTTAATGGGTGAAATGATGCTCCGTACTTGGTGTCAGTGAAAGGAACGGTAACTTATTGTTGGTGTCAGTGGGGGGAAATTACTCCCCATAATTGCGGTCAGTGGGAGAATGTGTACACAAAGGGTCATTTAAATGGAAAAAAAAGCCACAGGTTGGGGAACACTGCTATAGACTATGGGACTTTAAAGGTGGTGTGGTTGTGGCAGAGACAGACAATCAACAAAAATCGGTTAAAAATACAAAGTTTAATTCATTTACAATGTAAAAAAATACAAAAAACACATCCCGTGAGTAAAAATATGTGGACATTAATCCATGATAAAATTAATACAGTTGATACAAATACTGAGATGTTTCGAACCAAGAGATACATGGGGTCACCTACCTGACGCTGCAGCATTCCAGATCAATATGAAATACTTTTTGCTCTTGAGGCTGGGATCGTTCATTTACCATTGCTGGATTTGACAAATTAGCCAGCCGCTTTGTCCTGGCCCGGTCCAGTATCCACCAGCCTGTGAGGGCATGTAATACCCCGCGCCCGCATAGGACTCGGGGGTGGTCCAATATCGCCTTGCATGCATGACCATGCCCATTGAGTTAGTCTACAGTGTCAAATCTCTTGATACTTATCTGTTGAACTATTTGAGAGGTCATAAGTCGTTTGGTCCCTGACTAAGCCATCGAAATGGCGAAACATGTAGGACCTCGGTGACCCCATGTATCTCTTGGTTCAAAACATCTCAGTATTTGTATCAACTGTATTAATTTTATCATGGATTAATGTCCACGTATTTTTACTCACGGGATGTGTTTTTTGTATTTTTTACATTGTAAATGAATTAAACTTTGTATTTTTAACCGATTTTTGTTGATTGTCTGTCTCTGCCACAACCACACCACCTTTTAAGTCCCATACCCATTGGTGGTTCTTTGGCTGCTTAGTCAGTCCATCGAACACCCTCTTTCCTTTTCTCTAACTCTAACAGTTTATTGGGGACGTGGTGGTATTGGTTGGCAACAGGTGAACCTATGTCAGTCATCCAATCTTTTTCTTCTGTACTGCTATAGACTACTTCTAACACGTTTCACTCTCAGAAAAGCATCATCTCAGTTTCCCTTATGACTATTTGTTTGAAAGGCGACAAAAAACATTTCTCAATCAAAGGACCTGCTGGTAAGCAGATTCAAACACTTCTTTGCTTATCATCAACCCTCTTCTTTGTTCAGCAGAGGAGCAGACTGGGCCTAAAATGTATCTATAGCCACATTTTTTTTCTTTGTTTTGTTTTGGATGGATTGGGGACTCCTGTCAGTTTTTTTTTATTTTTTTTTATATTTTTTTTTTTTTTGCTGAAGCAGTTAGAAATGAAGCGTTGGATTAAAATGTATTATTATATCGGGACAAGGCACAATGACTGCTCTCAGCAAAAACAAGGTGGCCTTCATACAGGGTGTCCAGATTTCAAGGTTCACATGTATAAAGTCTAATGAGAGCACCAAAAGTGCTGAAAGTCCAAAAACATTTAATATTAACATTGGCTCACAACCGACCACATAGAAAAGCCAACATGTATTGGGGGCTAAAAACACTTTCCCCTTTTTTAGAGCTTAAAACATAACTGGGCAATTATGAGGATGCAATGTGAGCATGCAGTAAGAGTTGCTTATATGACTTAAAGTTCTGTTTCCTTCGTACTGAAACTCTCTAATACAGAATACTAACATACAGAGACTGATAAGGAAGAATCCTTCCTCCGTGGTCCCGCACACCAAATAGATCCTAACCTGCACACTGGAGATATCATAACCTGCACACCGGATAGATCATAACCTGCACACTGGAGAGATCATAACCCTCACACCAGATAGATCATAACCTGCACACCGGATAGATCGTAACCTGCACACCGGATAGATCGTAACCTGCACACCGGATAGATCGTAACCTGCACACCGGATAGATCGTAACCTGCACACCGGATTGATCGTAACCCGCACACCGGATAGATCGTAACCCGCACACCGGATAGATCATAACCCGCACACCGGATAGATCATAACCCGCACACCGGATAGATCATAACCCGCACACCGGATAGATCATAACTCACACACCGGATAGATCCTAAACCGCGCACTGGATAGATCCTAAACCGCGCACTGGATAGATCACAAACATCCATGTGTATTGCACAAGCCGTCTACTATGGCAGTGACAGTCCCCACCATAGGATTGCTCCCTCTAATACATTTCACCCAATCAGGGGGTAGTTGTAGACTGCTCCAATTGGCTGCATTGGCATGGCATGACCTGCCTGACACTAACTGCCTACAAGTACATCCTCCTTTGTGAAATGATAGACTGGTGCAGTTTCCACCAATTATGCCAGTTTATGATGGTTGTAGCTGGACATTTGGACATCCACCAGGCTGAAGGCAGCTGCCTAGGTTTCCTTGTGGGGGATCCAGATGTGCTAATGTTAACATTGCTGATCAACTGTTATTGTTTTTGAATACGAAGGCCTCACATGGATCCACCTGCTCAGCGAGGGATCTCGCCGCTGATCCCCGCTGATCAGGCAGATGACAGGTCCATGTCCGCTCGGACCCAGCCCGCTGTTGTCTATGGGGCGGACTGCTTGTCTGTTTCCATCTAAATTGTAATCCAATCTGATCTGCCGGTTGATGGCGAACATTCCCCATTCGTCAGTTTTTAATGGATCGGATGCCGGCGGGTGGCAGCGGACACATGTCTACTGACATCCGCTGCCCCTGAGAGAACAATGGGTGGTCCAATTGGATCTGCCTGAAAAGTGGACAGGCGGACCCGAACGGTCCGCTGGTGCGAAAAGAGGCCTAACATTTTGCATTAATTCCTAAAACTTACCTTGGTTACTGTGTGTTAACCGATTATACAGACACTAACTGCATAGTTGCCACAATTTTTTTAAAAAAATTACTTTAATTAGGGGAATTATTATCCAGTAATGTTGCAGGAGTGTCTCAGCTGCCCGAGACTCCCCTCCTTGATGACTGAGAGAGCAGTGTGGCACAATTGGCTCCTGCTGCTGTCAATCAAAGTCAGTCAGCCATTCAGAAGAGAGAGGGGCGGAGCCGGGTCGTGACTCCATGTCTGGTGATTGGACACAGGGAGCTGTGGCTCTGCTCGGGTGCCCCCATAGCAAGCTGCATGCTGTGGGGGCACTCAACAGGAGGGAGGGACCAGGAGAGCCGAAGAGGGAAGGACCTGAGAAGAGGAGGGTCTGGGCCACTCTGCAAAACCAACTGCACAGAGCAGGTAAGTATGATATGTTTGTTATTAAAAAAAAAAAAAAAAAAACATGAGACTTTACAATCACTTTAACTAGGTAACAAATTATTCTGCACAGTAGTAAACAAACTGAGGAAAAACACTACAGGCAGAAAAATGAAAAGTGATGTATGGTTAAAGATCTTATGGGTACATTTCTCTTCTGGGTCACAGGAGTACACTAGTGCTTCCCTGTAACCCAGAATCAGATCCACCCCCCTCCCCTACGAGGCTCAGCCAGCTGCTGTCAGGCACCTGGATGGATCCTACATTATTGTCAGGATACATGTAGAGATTGGACCAGCTCTGTGATGTCAGCTGACAGCGCCAATTAAGTTAAAGTCCCAGCTTGTTCTATAACAATCCACCAAAGCAGGCAGAGACTTAAACCTAATTGGGGGCAGCTGTCATGCAGGGATTACACCGCCTGCACCCGAATCTGATGAAATAGTCCCCTTTCTGCCCCTGGACCCCTACTGAACAAATAAGGCTCTATGAGACTGCCCGGGACAGATTTGTGGTGGGACATTTTTCTAAAGGCCGTTACTGTCCCGGCAAATATGGAACAGTTGCCAAGTATATAACCGGCACATACTGAAGGTGTCATTTAGTTGTAGATCTGTTATTATTCCTATATTCCTTTTCTTGTTGTTTCCATGTTGTCTCGTTGTTATAATCCTAGAGACTGACCGGGGAACATGACACTCTCAAAAGGGAACATGAGGATCTGAAAAAGAAGTTTGAGGCTTCCAAAGCCAGGAACCGATCTCTGTCCAATGATCTGAAGACCCTCAAGTTGCAAATGACCACACTGCTGGACAAAGGGAAGCATGACGATGAACTCATAGATGCCCTGCTGGTACTGTGTGTTGAATTAATAGTATTTTCAGAAAGTTTTTAGTTGTAAAAGAGATCAGGATGAGTCTGAATAATTTAGGCACACTTTTTTTTTTTTTTTTTTTTTTTTTAAAGTCTGTTTTTTTTGTATTATTTATAAGAATATAAGTACATGGTCACAGCCATCTTTTTTCATTACATACTCTTTCTTGCTTCACAGCACTGCACCATGGTTGTACTTTACTATTCAGTGTAAGGCTATCAGACAGCTGCCTAACTAAAAACAATGCACTCCGTGTGCGGTGGATATTTTGATAGATGTTTGTTTAGCAGTTATAGTACAACCCCTACTAAACTATTAGTACTCAATCCCCTCCAAAATCACAAAATAACACACTCAAGTGATGATATATATACAGTGGGTACGGAAAGTATTCAGACCCCCTTAAATTTTTCACTCTTTGTTATATTGCAGCCATTTGCTAAAATCATTTAAGTTCATTCTTCTTCCTCATGAATGTACACATAGCACCCCATACTGACAGAAAAACACAGAATTGTTGACATTGTTGCAGATTTATTAAAAAAGAAAAACTGAAATATCACATGGTCCTAAGTATTCAGACCCTTTGCTGTGACACTCATTTATTTAACTCAGGTGCTTTCCATTTCTTCTGATCATCCTTGAGATGGTTCTACACCTTCATTTGAGTCCAGCTGTGTTTGATTATACTGATTGGACTTGATTAGGAAAGCCACACACCTATCTATATAAGACCTTCCAGATCACAATGCATGTCAGAGCAAATGAGAATCATGAGGTCAAAGGAACTGCCTGAAGAGCCCAGAGACAGAATTGTGGCAAGGCACAGATCTGGCCAAGGTTACAAAAAGATTTCTGCTGCACTTAAGGTTCCTAAGAGCACAGTGGCCTCCATAATCCTCAAATGGAAGACGTTTGGGACGACCAGAACCCTTCCTAGAGCTGGCCGTCCGGCCAAACTGAGCTATCGGGGGAGAAGTGCCTTGGTGAGAGAGGTAAAGAAGAACCCAAAGATCACTGTGGCTGAGCTCCAGAGATGCAGTCAGGAGATGGGAGAAAGTTGTAGAAAGTCAACCATCACTGCAGCCCTCCACCAGTCGGAGCTTTATGGCAGAGTGGCCCGACGGAAGCCTCTCCTCAGTGTAAGACACATGAAAGCCCGCATGGCGTTTGCTAAAAAACACCTGAAGGACTCCAAGATGGTGAGAAATAAGATTCTCTGGTCTGATGAGACCAAAATAGAACTTTTTGGCCTTAATTCTAAGCGGTATGTGTGGAGAAAACCAGGCACTGCTCATCACCTGTCCAATACAGTCCCAACAGTGAAGCATGGTGGTGGCAGCATCATGCTGTGGGGGTGTTTTTCAGCTGCAGGGACAGGACGACTGGTTGCAATCGAGGGAAAGATGAATGTGGCCAAGTACAGGGATATCCTGGACAAAAACCTTCTCCAGAGTGCTCTGGACCTCGGACTGGGCCGAAGGTTTACCTTCCAACAAGACAATGACCCTAAGCACACAGCTAAAATAACGAAGGAGTGGCTTCACAACAACTCTGTGACTGTTCTTGAATGGCCCAGCCAGAGCCCTGACTTAAACCCAATTGAGCATCTCTGGAGAGACCTAAAAATGGCTGTCCACCAACGTTTACCATCCAACCTGACAGAACTGGAGAGGATCTGCAAGGAGGAATGGCAGAGGATCCCCAAATCCAGGTGTGAAAGACTTGTTGCATCTTTCCCAAAAAGACTCCTGGCTGTATTAGATCAAAAGGGGGCTTCTACTAAATACTGAGCAAAGGGTCTGAATACTTAGGACCATGTGATATTTCAGTTTTTCTTTTTTAATAAATCTGCAACAATGTCAACAATTCTGTGTTTTTCTGTCAGTATGGGGTGCTATGTGTACATTCATGAGGAAGAAGAATGAACTTAAATGATTTTAGCAAATGGCTGCAATATAACAAAGAGTGAAAAATTTAAGGGGGTCTGAATACTTTCCGTACCCACTGTATATGAGGTGTGTCTAAAAAGTTTGGTGAAGGGTATCAGAAAACAACAATCAAAGCAGAAGATACAAACAAATTACCTTTATTGGCCTTCAAAAGAATCGCCGTCCTTCAAGCGGAGTTCCGGCCTCGGGGGTGACATTTTGATAAAAATACCCCCGGGACAGTCAGGGCTAGTACATTCCACAATGGATAGCCTCTGATCTGTCCCGGGTCGCACTTACCCTTTAGAAGAAATACTTACCTTGAAAATTTCTTCTCCAGCGCTGCCATCTCAGGTGTGGACAGCTGAAGCCGGAGCGTCCCTCTTCGTGTCCTCTTCCGTGATGTCGGAGTCCCAGAATGCCCTGCACCGGCCCCGCTCGTCACTTCCGGTGCAGGCGCGGCATCCCTGCACAGCTTCTGGGCATGCCCAGAAGCTGTATAGCAAGGAATGCCGCGCCTGCACCGGAAGTGACGAGCGGGGCCGGTGCAGACGCACTGACTCCTCGGAGCGATGACATTCAGCTCCCAGGAGTCATCGCAAGCCAGAAGAGACGGCACGGGCCGCGGCCGCAGAGGGAGGAAGTGGAAGGAAGGTGAGTATATTTTCTTCTATAACAAGGTAAGTGAACAAGCATCCATTTCTTTTTCAGGTGACCCTCAGCAAGCGGATGGCCCAAATGATTTTGAGGCCGGAACTCCGCTTTCACAACACAATTTTGGCAACGTTTATAAAATGTTTATAAAGCTTCTGGAAACTGTCAGCAAAGGCCTCTTTAGGAATCGATCGCAGAGCCACTGTCACAAATTCTTGGATTTCCACCATGTCCGCAAAATGTGCGCCTTTCATGATGCTTTTCAAAGAAGTCCGCAGGCGCCAGATCAGGGGAATACGGTGGATGTCGCTTGGATTCTGGATGGAACTGGTAGTGCCAGGTCTCATCCCCTGTGATGATGGTTCACAGACAGGATGGATCCTGATTACACATGGAAATTAAATCTCCAGAGGTTTTCATCCGTTTTTGCTTTCTGTTCCTCTGTCAGCTTGTGCGGCACAAACCAGGAGCAGATCTTCCTCTTACCCAAATGTTCGCAGACAATGGTGCGCACCGTGTCCTTGCTAATGCCCAATTCCTTTGCAATCAATCATAGAGTCAGTTGCCGATCCCATGCCAGCATTTGTCACACTCACTCAATCATGTCTGGGGTTCTGCTTGACGGTGGCTGACCCAAACGTGGCTCATTCTCAGTAATTTCCTTCCTGTTGCAAAAGCGTTTGAACCAGTGGTAAACACATTTTCTGCTCACGGCCTCGGCCCCGTACACTTGCACCAACATTTCATGCTTCTCTGTCATTTTCCCCAATTCGTAGCAGAACTTGATGTTCACTTGTTGCTCCATTGCATTGTGACCCTACCTCTCACACTGACTACATTTGACTGCCCGCAGAGGGTTTACCCTGACAGTCACGTGTACTATACGCTACGTGATACTTCTCGACATGTCTCTGGATAGCCATGTGCATGCGCCCACAACTGGCCCATAATGCCGTTGAGATATTGGACCATTCACTGAACTTTTTAGACACACCTGGTAAAACCAGTGAAATAAAATGTGATCATGAATCACAATGAAATGAAGTGTAAATACAGAATACTTTATTAATCCCAAAGAAAAATTGGGAAATTGTTGCACACAGACACACTTAACAAAGACAACACAAGATCACAACAATGAACAGAACAAGATACAAAAACACAACAAATTTAAATGAAATACAGCTATGGCTGTAGCTTTCAACAATCCCCTTTATACATTTTTCCAGGCCCAGCAGAAGAATATGCAGGAGATACTCACCAATCTGAGCAAGCAGGAGCAGAAACACCAAGACTCGCAGCAATCCTTAACCGTGCACCTGAACAATGAGAGCCAGAAGCAGAACTCGCTGGTCAATCAGTTGAAACAGATGGTGGTGGAGAGGGAGGCCAAGATGAAAGAGCTGGAGAGGGAAATCCAGCAACTGACCACCAAGGTAAAACTTTAAGTGGGCCTCTCGGTTACTTTACAAGTCTGTATGATTAAATTCCTTACCTGTCACAATATACAGGCGGTCCCCAGGTTTCAAACAAGATAGGGTCTGTAGGTTTGTTCTTAAGTAGAATTTGTTTGTAAGTCGGAACAGGTAAATTTTTTAGGTGTAGCTCCAGCCAAAAGAATATTTTTTACATTTTTTTGAATAACATAGGGAAGGGTTTACCCCCCTATATCATTTGTTTTGCTGTCTGTTCCCCTGTTCAGAAGATTTCACCTCGCTTTCTGTCCCTATGACAACTGGATTTTGAAAATTTTGGGTTGTTGTGGAAGCAAGGATTGGTGATAAATCTTCAGTGGAGACACCTTTTTCCCATGAGAACTCTTACAGGAGTGAATTTCCCTTCCTAGGGGTAGATTTCTCCTCACTTTCTGTTGTCTCCCTCAGTTTGTAAGTAGGAGTCGTTTGTAAGTCGGATGTTTGTAACCCAGGGACCACCAGTACATCTGTATCACTTTCCATCCTTGACCTCCATTCCAGTGGCTGCACCAGACCTGAGCCAAACCTCAGCCTGAAGGCCACATCCGGCCCTTTGGCTTTCTCTGTCCGGCCCATGATGCCTCCACTGTCAGCATGTTGACAGTAGTCCGTGTTTAATTTATTCATAAATGATCTAGAGGAGGGGATATCTAGTAAAATCTCAGTATTTGCGGATGATACTAAACTAAGCATGCCAATATCTTCTATGCAGGATGTGGAAACCTTACAAGCGGACCTGAACAAAATAATGGGGTGGGCAACTACATGGCAGATGAGGTTTAATGTTGAAAAATGTAAAGTAATGCACCTGGGTGCCAGAAACCAGAAAGCAAGCTACTCACTAGGGGGGGAACCTCTGGGTGAGTCTAGGATGGAAAAGGACCTGGGAGTACTGGTAGACAACAGGCTTGGCTGTGGCATGCAATGCCAAGCCGCTGCAAGCAAAGCCAACAGAATACTGGGATGTATAAAAAAGGGGATTCACTCCAGAAATAAAGAGATTATTCTCCCAAGACTCTGGTCCGGCCACATCTGGAGTATTCCGTCCAGTTCTGGGCACCGGTCCTCAGGAAGGATGTGCTGGAACTGGAGAGAGTCCAGAGAAGGGCAACAAAAATAATTAGGGGAATGGAGGACATCAGCTATGAGGAAAGACTACAAGCACTGAACTTATTCTCTCTGGAGAAGAGACGATTCAGGGGGGATATGATATCAATGTACAAATATTGTACTGGCAACCCTGGCATATGGAAAAACCTATTCAGAGAAAGGGAATACAATAAGACACGTGGCCACTCACTAAAACTAGAGGAAAAATGGTTTAACCTTAAAATACGCAGGGGGTTCTTCACTGTGAGAGCGGTAAGGATGTGGAATTCTCTTCCACAAGCAGTGGTATCAGCAGGGAGCATTGATAGTTTCAAAAAACAATTAGATGGGCACCTTAAAGACCACAACATATAATCAGTGTTGGGGTAGTTACTCAAAAAATGTAACTAGTTATTAGTTACTTCTGTAAATTGTAACGAGATTACTTTACTAGTTACTGCATTTGAAAAGTAACTTCACTACTTATTACTTTACTTTCCTCTTTCTTAATTGACCGTGTAGAAGAAGATACATGACACTCTTTCTGCATAGAGTTTATGGTATAAACACAGGCTTTGGGAAACATGAGAACAAAACCTGAAAAAACAGAATAAAACATAAAGTGCAACAAAAAGTCATAAACTTCATCCCTCTCTATTCTTCGAAATAACGATTGTATCGCACGGCTTGGGTAACGCAGGAAAGCGCGTTCCTATAGCCTAGTAAAGTAGTGTAGTTACCTCCTATAGCCTAGTAAAGTAGTGTAGTTACCAATATTAGTATTGTATCTAGTTACATTACTTAGTTACCAAAAAAAGTAATGTAGTTACTGTAATCCGTTACTTTGTAACTAGTTACCCCCAACACTCTATACAATGTACGGTTAACAGCAAACACACACACACATCATGGGTTGAACTGGATGGACTGATGTCTTTTTTTCAACCTCACTAACTATGTAACTATGGACCTTGTCAGATAAGAATGGGGCTGTGTCACAATGACCCTGTAACCATGTGTTATTTATTTATTATTGATACAGTAAAACCTTGGATTGCGAGTATAAATCGTTCCAGAAACATGCTTGTAATCCAAAGCACTTATATATTAAAGCAAATTTCCCCATAAGAAATAATGGAAACTCAAATGATTTGTTCCAAAACCATTTATTCATATAAAAATTATTTACCGGGTTATTTCTGTTGAAAAGTCCTAATCAGGTGATACAAAGAACAAAAAGAGCAGAGCAATCTAAGTGTACTTTAGTATGATCACAGTTTTGATGTAAAAAAAGTGGAATGACACTCACAATGTTAAAAACAATATCCAACGTTAAGGAGTCTGGTGCTTGTCCGTGTAATACAGTACGTTGCCAGAGGTCTGGGGGCGCTGGTGACTCCCAGTGCTTCCTCGAGACACTCAAAGACACTGGGGAACTGTTGACTTCACTTCTGGCTGCTCCAAACATGCGTTACACACGCCCTAACCAACTGGGAGTATCTCCGAGCTTCTCAGAGTTCTCCAGGAAGCACTTGCAGCCACCAGCGCCCCCGGACCTCTGTACTGTATACACCAGCGGCTTTACACAGATGAGACTCCTTAACCAGATTCCTTAACGCTCGATAATGTTTTTAACATTGTGTCATTCCACTTTTTTTACATTAAAACTGTGATTATAGTGCTCAACGCTACTCGTATAGCAAGACATCATTTGTATATCAAGTTAGAGTTAAAAAATGTTGCTCATCTTGCAAAACGCTCTTAGGGTCCTTTCACACGAGCGATCCGATCAGATCAGTTTTTTAGGCGGATCTGATCGGATCCCCCATGCATCCCTATGGGGCAGCGGATGTCAGCGGAGACCTCTCCGCTGACACCCGCTGCCATCCGCATCCGATCCTGTCCGTGAAATCAGGACGGATGGAAACCCAATTTTCCATCCGCCCAGGGGATCGGATCGGATGGGATCAGATAAGAGCGGACAGGCTAATTTTGACAATTGTGTCTATAAGTGCAGGGTGCGTCTAATATGACCCTTGATGGTCCCAAGATGCTTTGCTGTCCGGTATCCCCTGAGGAGCCGATTCTGAAGCAGTGGACGCTCCCACCGGCGGTGGGTGCCCCTATTTTCCATGTTGACTAAGGCAACCATGTTTCCGGTGGTAGAATTCCTGGCTTTTAGGACTCCGGCTGACAGGCGGGCAGAATCTCGAAAGCCCGTTACATGTTTACTATGGCTGGTGCCTTATTGGGGCATGTTTTGGCCTCCATTCGAGTGTCTCAGACATGGACGGGGTGGGCGACGCTTTTGAGTCTGTCCATGGGGGCGACCGGTCTCCCCTGCCTATGGTGAACTGGCAGACTGGTTGGTCCAGGGTCTGCAGTTTGTCTGCGATGCATCTTTGGATCCAGTTCCTGTGAGTCTCTACGCTATTCATCTCGGCAGTAATGCTTAGGCGTATTTTGTGGCTGAAGTGTTGGTCTGCGGATCACACCTCCAAGAAGGATCTGACTAAATTACTTTTTCAGGGCAGGCGCCTGTTCGGGGCTACCTTGGATGATTTCAGCACATGAGAAGTTTTTTCGTCCCTCAGATACTTCACAAAAAGGTTCCAAGCCCTTCAAGGTCTCTTTGAGAGGTTTCTAGTGGCCTTGGTCTGGCAATTAAAGAGCAAGCTTCTCCCGACCTGCTGACAAGACCCGTTCCGCATAACGGTTTGCCCCCATCCATGTCTAGGGTGAGGGGATGTCTTCGCTGGTTCCGGGGCTGTGGACCTCCCTGGATCAGTAACCAGTGGGTCCATGAGGTGATTGTATCTGGTTCCAAGATGGAATTCCGTTTCTTGTCCTCCGGAAAGGTTCTTTCCTTCCAATGTGCACCTGCCACTGGCTCGGCTGCAAACTCCGTTGTGGGCAGGGCAGGACTTGTTGTCCCAGGGCGTGATCATCCTGGTTCCAGTGTCGGAACATTTTTGGGGGTTTTTATTCATACCCTTTCATGGTTCCCAGGAAGAAGGGCAAGTTCGTCCTATTCTGGACCTCAAGGCCCTGAACCGCTTTGTGCAGGTGCAATAATTCATGACATCCTTTTGGACGGTGGTGGCATCCCTGTATCGGGGGGGTTCCCTGGCTTCTTTATATGTCAAGGATGCCTACCTGCACATTCCTTTTTGCACCCGGCATTAGCGTTTCCTCTGCTTCGCTCTGAGAAGGAGCACTATCAGTTTGTGGCGTTACCCTTTGGTCAAGCTTCTGCTCCTCATTTCCGTACAAAAGTGTTGGCCCCAGTCTTCGTGTTGCTGCATCAGTGGGGAATTTCTGTGCTGGGATACCTGGACGACCTCCTCTTGCAAGCAGAGTCTCCATCAGCTCTGATGACCAATGTGGAAATTACTTTCCAGACTTTACGGGAGATTGGGTGGCTTCTGAATTTCAGAAGTCTGCCCTGGTTCCGACCAGGAGATTGGATTTTTTTCGGGCTGACTCTGGATTCAGCTCTAGACAGAGTGTTCCTTTCTCTGGGAAAGTTGCAGAAGTTGCATTCTGCGATTTAACTGTTGTTAGCCCACAAGTGGCCTCCCTTCGGGCATGTATGTGAGTGTTGGGGCTTGATGGTGTACATCTTCGAGGTTGTTCCACAGTTCTACATGAGACTCCTTCAAAAGGAGATTCTGGTCAAATGGGACAAGTGTCCCAAGTTGCTGGACAGTGTGATTTGTCTGAGTTAGACAACAAAGAGTTCTCTGGTCTGGTCGCTGCGCTCCCCAACCTTGCTACAGGGCAAGTCCTTTCTCCCCTTGTACTGGAAAGTGGTCATGACAGATGCCAGCCTGTCTGGGTGGGGAGGGGTTCTGGGGCTGAACTCAACCTGGCGCTGTTGGATGCTGGAAGTGTCCAGATTGCCCGTCTGTCTTGCAACTTTGAGCAATCCCAGATTCAGTCAGACAACGCCACGGCCATGGCTTTGTGATTTACCAGGGCGGCACAAGGAGTGTGTTTGCAGCCCTGGAGGTATTTGGCATTCTCTGGTGGGCAGATCGTCCTTGCCCTCTCGCCATGCACTTTTCCGGCGTGGAAAATTGGTAGGCGGAATACTTCAGTCGTCAGGCATTGGACCAAGGGGAATGGTCCCTTCATCCGGACGTGTTTCATCAGATATGTCTGCAGTGGGGCACACCCGAGGTAGCTCTGTTGGCGTCCCGGCTCCACAGAAAGGTGCCGGGGTTCATGGTCAGGTCACAAGATCCTCTGGCAGACACCACGGATGCTCTGGTGGCTCCATGGAGCCAGTACTATCTGATTTACGCATTCCTCACTCCAGTTTCTTTCATGACTTTCACGCAGGATCAAGGACGAATATTTGCCCACTCTTCTTTGAAAAAACATCTCCTGTGCACAGCCCTCTTCAGAGCACCCCACAGATTTTCAATCGGATTCAGGTCTGGGCTCTGGCTGACTCGTTCCAAAACTTTAGTCTGCTTCTGGTGAAGCCATTCCTTTGTTGATTTGGATGTATGCTTTGGGTTATTGTCATGCTAAAATATGAAGTTCCTCTTCATGTTCAGCTTTCTAGCAGAAGTCTGAAGGTTTTGTGCCAATATTGACTGGTATTTGGAACTGTTCATAATTCCCTCTACCTTGACTAAGGCCCCTGTTCCAGCTGAAGAAAAACAGCCCCAAAGCATGATGCTGCCACCACCATGCTTCACTGTTGGTATGGTGTTCTTTTGGTAATGTGCAGTGTTGTTTTTGCGTCAAACATAACTTTTGGAATTATGGCCAAAAAGTTCAACCTTGGTTTCATCAGACCATGACACATTTTCCCACATGCTTTTGGGAGACTTGAGATGTTTTTTTGCAAAATTTAGCCAGGCTTGGATGTTTTTCTTGGTAATAAAAGGTTTCTGTATTGCCACTCTATCCCATAGCCCAGACATATGAAGAATACAGCAGAATGTTGTCACATGTACCACAGAGCCAGTAATTGCTAGATATTCCTGCAGCTCCTTTAATGTTGCTGTAAGCCTCTTGTCAGCCTCCCTGACCAGTTTTCTTATCATCAATTCTGAAGGAACGCCCAGTTCTTGGTAAGGCCAGTGTTGTGCCATATTTTCTCCACTTGATGGTGACTGTCCTCACTGTGTTCTATGGTATATCTAATGCCTTGGGAATTCTTTTGTACCCTTTTCCTGACTGATACCTTTTAACAAATGAGATTCCATCTGATGCTTTGGAAGCTCTCTGCGGACCATGGCTTTTGCTGTAGGATGCGACTAAGAAAATGTCAGGAAAGACCTACTAGAACAGCTGAACTTTATTTGGGGTTAATCAGAGGCACTTTAAAGGATGGCAGGTGTGTACTGACTCCTATTTACTATGAGTTTGAATGTGATTGCCTAATTCTGAACACAGCTACCAGTTTTTAAGAACCACATTCATTTCACTTTTTATTTTTATCCCCCCCCCCCCCTAAAAGATTTCAGCTTGTGTTTCAATTGAGTTGAACAGTTTATAGGTCACATTAAAGGTGGAATGATTTATCTTTGTCTATCTCATGTTTTTTCATCACAGAAACCTGACATTTTAACAGGGGTGTATAGACTTTTAATATCTATGGTACTTGCGGGTAGTATATGCAGCAAACAGAAGCCGGCAACCAGGTATTATTAGTGAAAATAAATCCTTTATTGACTACAAAGTGAATAACAGCACAGAGGGCTAACGCGTTTCGGCTAGGAAGTCTAGGAATTCACACATGCTATGAGTAAGGCTTCTTAGCAAAAACGCGTCAGTTCTCTGTGCTGTAACTCACTATGTAGTCAATAAAGGATTTATTCTCATGGATAATACCTGGTTCCCATCTTCACTTTGCTGCATGGATTACCATTAGAGTGTGGAGACTCTTCAGCCAGAGCACAGGGAATCCTAACTTTGGACAGTCTGCATGGTAGAAGAGAGTGTGCTCCGCGCTAAGGAAATGATGGGGGGGCTGTGTATAAGGCTTCAGCCTCCCTCTAATATAACCAACGTTATATGAATGACAATAGGGAGAGGGGGGAGAAAGGGGATGGCACTGCCCAGAAAATGCTATGTAGGTATAAATGGTAGGTAATAGTATCCAAGGTAAGTGGGTAGCGAATGAAATAAGTGTGTGTAAATAGCAATCACAATGTAAATAAATCTAATAATAAATACAAGCCAGACATGCGATGAATGAAGTGACTGGTGCCATAAAGTGCAAACTGAACACCGATGGGTTAAGTCCCGTGATATTGGTGGCAAATTGTACCAAATGAAAAATATATATTATATAAATTGGACAAAGTGCTGAAAATTGAGAGTGCTATGGGATTTGATGATATCAATAGCCAGCAGATGGGTAAATAAACAAATAAATTAATAAGGTGGCCCTATCTAGGGCATATACACTATCCAAATAAAGTGACACTGTACAAAAGGTAGTTGATCATTAATAAAGTAAACAGTCCATAAATGGTGCAAGACGATCCCAATGATATACTCGTGGTGGGTACAGTGGTGGGGTGCTGGTGATCCCTCAAGTAAATAGCACACTCACCAGAAATACCCACCCTGCACAGGGGTATTGGGCGGGGTAATAATAGGGGGTATACGATCCCTCTGGCTGGTCCTGGTTCCCTCTAAGGCTCCTGGTAGGTGGTCCTGGATATCCCTCTGGGACTCCTACAGCCCTCTAAGGCTCCTGTTAGGTGGTCCTGGGTATCCTACTGGGGCTCCTATGGCCTTGTAAGTGGATCCACGCTGGGTAAATTGGGGTCCTATCCCAAGTAATCCGGGGTAATCCTCAGGGCGTTGGGGTAAGTGGTCTTACCATAGGAAGTAAGGAAAGGGCCAATAGTGTGATACTGTATAACTGTTTTTTATTCAAAACATCAAAAGAATAGGGTACTCACAATTTCCAAATGAGATAAAAGCAATGTACGAGTCTCCGGAACGCTATGTGTTCCACCGAGAACCGGAACCAGAAGTGATGTGACGGCGCCGTACGCGTTTCGTCATTCGTCCGAAGTAAAAAACACATTAAAGTTGATTTTAGGGGGCACAAAAACACAAAAAAATTCCCCCATTTTTGGTAATATATAACAGATGAGGTTGGACAGCATAAATAGATATCCAACATGTCAAACCTTAAATTGTCGCACGCCTGTGAAATGGGGACAAACTTTAGTGCCCTATATTTTCCATAGGCGATGTTTTTTTAAAAGCCCCCTATATGTCATCAGTTTAGCATTACAGAGGAGGTCTGGGGCTAGAAATATTTCTCTCACTTCTGTGTGCTCAACAATATGTAACTTATGTATCACAGTCGGCGTTTTCATGCGTAGGCACCCCTGTACGTTCGTACAAGTATATATGTGGGGGTAAGGGGGGCCTCAAAAAAATTTTGGCCGGGTTTTTTTGTGCTTGGATGTAACTTTCATTTTTTATAATTAAAACCTTGTGGAGAGCCTTCCCAGAAGAGTTGAAGCTGTTATAGCTGCAAAGGGTGGGCTAACTCAATATTGATCCCTATGGACTAAGACTGGGATGCCATTAAAGATCATGTTTGTGTGTAAAGGCAGGCGTCCCAATACTTTTGACAATTGTTATCAACCGATCAATTTAGATCATGGAAACTATCTATCGAGCAGCGAATAGTCGCACTGCAAACAGCCAAAATTCTATACGCTTATGGCCAGCTTTAGACAGTTGTCACCAGAACAGGTGTCTCCAAATATTAATTTCCTCTCGCCTCCTGTTCTGGTGACATCTGTACCATTATAGATTTTTTCTTCACAGTCCCAGTTACAATAGTTATCATGAATCTTTCCAGTGAGCAAACAGATAGTAACATAAGTGTGCACAGCCTGTTGCATTAGGGTGTGCACCCCAAAGCACTTATGTGTGTGTGTGCATGTGCATATATACACTGACAGTAGAGCAGTGGACGGTATCAGTAGGGCAGAGAGTGGTGTCAGTAGGGCAGAGAGTGGTGTCAGTAGGGCAGTGAGTGGTGTCAGTAGGGCAGAGGACGGTGTCAGTAGGGCAGTGGACGGTGTCAGTAGGGCAGTGGACGGTATCAGTAGGGCAGAGAGTGGTGTCAGTAGGGCAGTGAGCGGTGTCAGTAGGGCAGTGGACGGTGTCAGTAGGGCAGTGGACGGTGTCAGTAGGGCAGTGGACGGTGTCAGTAGGGCAGTGGACGGTGTCAGTAGGGCAGTGGACGGTGTCAGTAGAGCAGAGGACGGTGTCAGCAGAGCAGTGGACGGTGTCAGTAGGGCAGTGGACGGTATCAGTAGGGCAGAGAGTGGTGTCAGTAGGGCAGTGAGCGGTGTCAGTAGGGCAGTGGACGGTATCAGTAGGGCAGAGAGTGGTGTCAGTAGGGCAGTGAGCGGTGTCAGTAGGGCAGTGGACGGTGTCAGTAGGGCAGTGGACGGTGTCAGTAGGGCAGTGGACGGTGTCAGTAGGGCAGTGGACGGTGTCAGTAGGGCAGTGGACGGTGTCAGTAGGGCAGTGGACGGTGTCAGTAGAGCAGAGGACGGTGTCAGCAGAGCAGTGGACGGTGTCAGTAGGGCAGTGGACGGTATCAGTAGGGCAGAGAGTGGTGTCAGTAGGGCAGTGAGCGGTGTCAGTAGGGCAGAAGATGGTGTCAGTAGGGCAGTGTACGGTGTCAGTAGGGCAGTTAAAGGTGTCAGTAGGGCAGTGGACAGTGTCAGTAGGGCAGAGGACGGTGTCAGCAGAGCAGTGGATGGTGTCAGTAGGGCAGAGAGTGGTGTCAGTAGGGCAGAGGTTGGTGTCAGAAGGGCAGTGAGCGGTGTCAGCAGAGCAGTGGACAGTGTCAGTAGGGCAGAGAGTTATGTCAGTAGGGCAGGTGAAAGTGTCTGTAGTTTTTATTTTTATCATTTTATATTTTATTAATTTTTACAATTTTATTTTTTTACAATTTTTTTTAGGAGCCCCATTAGGGAGCTTTGGTAAAATATCAGGGGTCCAAACAGGGGGAATATGTGCCAAACAGGGTGATTAGGGTGTGTCTCGATACACGACAGAAAAGTGTCAGTGCTGCACAGAACAACCTATAAGATTCTAGATGAGGAGAAGATGAAAATGACATCTGATTGGTTACTATAAGCAACTTTCCTGCTTTCCAGATAAATACACAAATAAATGTTATTAAAAGTATATTTCCTTAAAATGAGTGTTTTGTGTCTAGAGTTCCCCTAGAAGGCCGTCCAGTATGAAGATTTTAGGAGCTGAAGAGTCACACGATGGGGTCAGGTTGGAGAAGCGGGTTCCAGCGCGGTCACTGTCTGACATTGGAGACCACATGGGCTCAGCCGCCTCTGCTAGGTAACACTCCTCCACACTGTAGTATCACCTGATTTTGCACGCATTCACGTCATGTGGCAAGAAAATTCTTTATAAATGGCACCCCAAATGAAGCAAGTGAATGCACTGTCTTTTACATGAAAAACGTGTGTCAAACGCAGCAAACCGCGTGGTTAAGGGCTCTTTCACACTAGAAGTTGAGGGGCAGACAAACCCCACGATTCAGCTGTGCTTTTACCGCCACGCAACCACTACCCCCCTATACCTGCAGAGCTTACTGCAGGAGGTAAACACATGCCACACCCACAATGCTTTGCAGATGCGGCAGAAATTATACCCCTGGTTGCTTTCAGCAGGCGTAGTGCTAGCTGAACAAGATCTATTTAAGTGAATAGAGCCGCTCTACAAATCCCCCGCAAACAAATGCAATGCAAACACGCCAAGCTTGAGACTTAACCACTTGCCTACAGTGCACTTAAACCCCCTTCCCATCCAGACCAATTTTTAGCTTTCAGCGCTCTCACACTTTGAATGACAATTGCGCGGTCATGCTACACTGTACCCATATGACATTTTTATAATTTTTTTCACACAAATAGAGCTTTCTTTTGGTGGTATTTAATCACCTCTGGGGTTTTTATTTTTTACAAAAAAAAAAAGAAAAAAGACAGAAAATTTTGAAAAAGAAAAAGTTTTTCTTATTTTCTGCGAGTAAATTTTGAAAATAAATACATTTTTCTCCTCCACTGATGTGCGCTGATGAGGCGGCACTGATGGGCACTGATAGGCTGCACTGATGAGGTGGCAGTTATGGGCACTGATGAGGTGGCACTTATGGGCACTGATGAGGAGGTACTAATATGCCGCACTGATGAGCACTGATAGGCGGCACTGATGTGCACTGATAGGCGGCACTGATGAGCACTGATAGGTGGCACTGCTGGGCACTGAGAGGCGGCACTGACGGGCGGCACTGATGGGCACTGATAGGCAGCACTGATGGGCACTGGCGGATGGCACTGGACACTGACGGGTCTCACTGATGAGCACTGATGGGCGGCACTGATGATCACTGATGGGCAGCACCATCAGTGCCCACACTCAGTGCCCATAGTGCTGCCAGTCAGTGCTCATCAGTGCCTAGATGAGCAGGCACTGATGGGCACTGACTGGCAGCACTATGGGCACTGATTGTGGGTACTGATGGGGGACACTGATGGCGGGCACTGTGGGCACTGATGGTGGGCACTTTGTGTATGTTTTTTACCTTGTGTAATCAGGGCACTGGTTACACAAGGTAACATTTTTCTGTGTCCCCGGCGGCTGATCGGCTCTCCTCCTTCCTCACACTGCAGTCTCTGTGTGAGGAAGGAGTGCTGGCGATGAGAGATGATCTCATATGTTTACATATGAGATCATCTCTCATTGCATGGGCCGATCACGTGGTAAATGGCCGCTGTGATTGGCCATTTACCACAATCTGTGATTGGCTGTGTCCAAGGGACACGGCCGACACAGATTTTCCCCCATGCGTGCGCGCGGGGAGCACGCGGGGAGCCTGTGTCTGGGAGGCTAATCCCGAAAATTAGAATCCGCGCTGCAGCCGTCTTTCGGCTATAGCGCGGACCGGAAGTAGTTAAAGGGGTTGTAAAGTCAGAAGGTTTTTTTTTTTTATCTTTATGCATTAAGATAAAAAGCCTTCTGTGTTCAGCAGCCCCCCTAATACTTACCTGAGCCCCCTCTTGATCCAGCCATGTCCACGTGTGACTCAGCCGTCTCTCTCTCCTGATTGGCTGAGACACAGCAGCAGTGCCATTGGCTCCTGCTGCTGTCAATCAAACTCACTTAGTCGAACAGCAGCTCCATGCCTGAATGGACACATGGAGCTGCAGGTTGGCTCGCGTGCCCCCATGTGGGGGCACTCAGTAGGAGGAAGGGGCTAGGAACTGCAGCCAGGGACCCGAGAAGAGGAGGATCTGAGCTGCTCTGTGCAAAACCAACTGCACAGAGGAGGTAAGTATTACATGTTTATTTTAATAGAAAAAAAAATTAAACTTTACAACCACTTTAACTGCTTGCCGACCGCCCGCCGCATATATACTGCGGCAGGCTGGCTCGGCTGTGCGAATCGCCGTATCTGTACCGCGATCTGCGGGAGTGATCCTGGGGGTGCGCGCCAGCGGGGAAGCTGATTCACTTTCAAAAAGTGCTAAACCTTCCTTCCAATTTCTGAATTGATGCGGTTGTAAATGTCACAAGCCAGTATAAAGGCTTGTGAATAATAATTGTAAAAAAAAAAAAAAATATGTGGGTTAACTAATCTTTTTTTTTTTTTAATATACTTCTCCCTTAAGGGGGTGTGGCGGAGGTGTGTCCTATGCCTACATACTTTTGCTAATAGGTGTCCCTCGTTCTCATTTCAAAAAGTTGGGAGGTATGAAGATGTGCCTCAGCATGGCCTTTGAGAATGCAGGGGCACAACTGGTTGAGGAGGACACCAAGTGCCAAAGCAAAGACATTCATGGCAGGATAATAGAGATTATTCTAAGGAAAGATGCAGATTTAAAAACATTGAAAATGACTTCTCTAACTGTGGGAAATTGGAAAATTCCTTCTTGCAGTGAGATTGCGACTTGTAAAACAGAATATGCTGATTCTGATTGAGTCAAGTCTGATATTTTCGTATCACCTCTTATTTTATCTCCGAAAACAGGACAGTTTCCAAACTGGGACACGAGCTAGTAGAGGCCGCAGATTCCTTACTACCTGTAATCACTTCTTCACCTGGAAGGTGCGATATGAACATATCACATCCAGTTACTGCTGGGAAATCTCTGTTTGCATTGTTTTGTTTATGAGACTGTTAAAGTGTATCTAAACCCAGGAACACGGGTGCACGCAACTTTAAAGTGGTTGTAAAGACTGAAGGTTCCATGCATGAAGGTAAAGAACCTTGAGTGTGCAGCTCCCCCCCCCCAACCCCTCAGCCCCCACTTATACTTACCTAAGCCTGATCTCTATCCAGCGATGTGCACGAGGCTCTCCCAAGTCTCTCCGTCCTGATTGGCTGAGATGCAGCAGTAGGAGCCATTGGCTCCCACTGCTGTCAATCACAGCCAGTGACGCTGGAGTGGGGGGGGGGCAGTGCTGAGCCGTGCTCTCTGTGTCTTATAGACGCAGAGAGCCGGCTCGGGAGCGAGCATGCACGAGTGCCCCCACAGCAAGCGGCTTGCTATGAGGGCACTCGGCAGGTGGGAGGGACCCAGAGTGCCGGCAGAGTGCCGGTTGTAAAGGCTAAAGGTTTGGAGCATTCTATGCATGAAGGTAAAAACTCTTCTGTGTGCAGCAGCTGCCCACAGGCCCTCCTAATACTTACCTGAGCCCCATCGCAAACCAGCACCACAGCCTCGGCTCTCCAGGGACTCTCACCCCTCATTGGCTGAGGCAGCCATTGGCTCCCACTGCTGTCAATCAAAGCCAGTGAGCCAATGAGGAGAGAAAGGGGACGGGTCCAAGCCACAGCATGTGGAGAAGTGGCTCAGGACAGTGCCTGCCTGGGTGCCCCCACAGCAAGCTGCTTGCTCTGGGGGCACTTGGCAGGAGAAGGAGCCAGGAGCGCCAGCAAGGGACCCAAGAAGAGGAGGATTGGGGCTGCCTTGTGCAAAACCAACTGCAAAAACAACAAGCCTTTACTATCACTTTAAGGCTCGGGTCACATGTATGCAAACTGGATGCGTTTTAAACCGCAGCCAATTCACATGACATGTGAACTGGCAGCCTTCTCTATGGAGCCAGTTCACATATGTGCGGGCTGGCCGTGGTTCGTTTTTAAAGAGTACTGTGCATTTTTCAGTCCAGTTCAGGTGCGATTTCAGGTAAAATTTGCACCTGAATCACACCTTAACCGGTGAACAAAACCGCACTGGGTTCCTTTGAAAAAAAGCAGAGAAAACGGGCCGCACATATGTGAACTGTCACTAAGGCTTGGCATGTTGGGTATCTGTTTACTCTGTGCAACATCATCTTTTATATTTTACCAAAAGCTTGGATATTATATTGTAATGTTGTGCACTAAAATTATTTTATTGTATTTTTTCCTAATTCATAAACCCCCATTCCCATTTGATAAACAGCGATTCAAAGATCACGTGACATTTGCAGCTGCCACCATTTAATTCTCTAGGGCCACTTCTTTTATAAAATATATCATGTTAGGAAGTTCTAAGTCATTATGTAGCAAAAAATGCAGATTTTAACTTGTGAAAATAAAACGAAATTGCTCTGGACACAAAGGGGTCAAACAGTGACAGAGTTGTTTAAAGGGGATTTAGGCAACAAATGCACGTTAAAGAGGAACTTCACTCTAAAGGGGGAAGTTCCGCTTTGTGTCCTGCTCCCCCACCCCCACCCCTCCTCTAACAATTTTTATTGGGGGGGGTGTTTTAGGGCAAGTACCAAGTTTTGGTAGGTACCAGCTTCCACTTCCAGTTGGATCGTCTCTAGGTGTATCCTTGGGAAGTTTGGCTCCCCTACTGGCAACCTCTTGAGACACGTCACCTGTCCCATGAGGCTGTGGGACCATTTACACGGCTTCCCACTGCGTGCATGCACAGTGGGAAGCCGGCTGTGAAGCCTCAAGGAGTCAAAGCCGGCTTCCCACACTAAACATGCTGACACTGGGAACCCGAAGACCAGCGAAGAACCAACCCGGGTGAGGACATCGCTTGGACAGGTAAGTGTCCTTTTATTAAAAGTCAGCAGCTACAGTATTTGTAGCTGCTGACTTTATTTTTTTGCAAACAGGCTGAAGATCTTCTTTAACCGCTTGCCGAACGCCGCACGACTATTTACATCGGCAGTCAGCCCCTCACAGGCAAAGCGACGTAGGGCTAGCCTGTGAGGGTCTAGGGAGCGAGTGCGCGCCGCCGGAGGCGCGCTCCCGCGCGGTCACAGACCCACCCCCCGCACGGGTGCCCGGCGGACCCGATGTCCGCCGGTCACTCACGATCTTCCGTTAGAGAAGGAGAAAGGCAGGCGGCTAATGTAAACAGGCCGCCTGTCATTCTCCCCTGTGTATGAATAGTGATCATATGGTTCTACTATATATCACTGTTCCTACACCTCAAGCCACAGCCAATCACAGTTAGAATCACGCCCCTAGGGACACACATAACCCCTCCCTCTCAAAAAAGTTTCACTGCCAGTGTCATTATTACAGTAACAGTGCATATGTATAGCACTGATTACTGTAGTAATGTCACTGGTAACCCCAAAAGTGTCAAAAATGTCAGTCAAGGGTCCGATCTGTCTGCCGCAATGTCGCAGTACTGCAAAAAAAATCGCAGATTGCCGCCATTACGCGTTAAAAAAAAAACAGCAAAAATGACAAAAATCTTTCCCTTAGTAAACGCAATAACTATCAAAATACGCTTTTTGCGATTTTTTTTTTTTTTTTTTTTTTTTTTTTTTTTTTTTTTTACCAAACATATGTAGCAGAAAACAAATTGGCCTAAAATGTTAAAAAATTTTTGATTTTTACATTTTTTTTGGGGAATTTCATATAAAAAATGTTAAAAATATTGTTATTTTTGCAAAATTGTCGCTCTTTTTTTGTTTATACCGCAAAAAGTAAAAATCGCACAGGTGATCAAATACCACCAAAAGAAAGCTCTATTTGTGGGAAAAAAAGGACGTCAAATTAGTTTAGGTACAGCGTCGCACTACCGTGCAATTGTCTGTTAAAGTCACGCAGTGCCGAATCGCAAAATAGGCCCTGGTCAGGAAGGGGGTAAAATCTTCCGGGGCTTAAGTGGTTAAAGGATAATTTCACCTTTGTAACATGTTACATGTTACACCTGTATTTAGGGTGTAACATGTAACATGTCGCAGCAACCCCTAAACCCCTCTTTTCCCGTGAGTGAGCAGAGGTTCTTGTCCCCCGCAGCCGCTGTTACGTTTAGAATTGGCGCTCCACCCACACAGCCACACCATTTATTCACAGCGATCTGTGAATGCATTAACTACAAGTCCTGTCTTCCACTGTGGCAGATGGCTTGTAGTTCCCAATGTACTGTGAGGATGCTGGTGAGCACCCTTGTGATCCCCTGAGGCTCCTTTGGGTTTCTAACAGTAAGCTAATCCAGAGGTACTGACAGAAAACTGGAGGTGTCTGCAGGAGCCTAACGTTGCACCCGTGATACATTGATCCTGGGTGCAACGCTCTGAAAGCTCCTGTAGGATAAAGTAGGAAGTGAATAGGTGAATTTATCCTTAAAATCTCACATTCCATGGCAAAGAAAAGGTCCACTTTTCTGCCAGCTCCCCCCAACACAATACCATTTGTAAAATGGCTGCTCACCCAAACAAAATATAACAAAATGCCAGTCCGAGACTCTGACGCTTCTGAGAGGTGTGGTAAACATCACTGTGCCTCTATAAAGAGCTGAAATCCCATGAAAACACACCCTTGCAATGGGTTGAAGTGCATTATTGCAGGATCTTGAGCTTCCAACTCTGTCAGGAACCACAGGGATGCTATTGGTGCCTCCCAGGACTATCAGAGGCCAGGGGGGGAAATATGTATTTTTAATTTTGAGCAAACCATTTGTTTACAAATGGCCATTTGTGTTGGGGGGAGGGGGGGCAGGGGGCTAACTAAAAAGGGGACCTTCTATGTCACGGTCAGGGGTCAGGCTTGGAGACCAGTAGCTATAGCAATAGAGAGATGCTCAGCAACCAGTTGGACAGGTATAGAAGCAGGCCACCCTGGTGGATGACACGGGCTCACCCGAGGTGCAGAGTTTAACCGGTGTTCACCAGAGCTCCTGATGGTGAAGATGGGTTTTGCTGCGTGTTAGTACCAGGTTGCAGTAATCAGGATCACCCCACCAGGAAATTAGCAGGCTGGGGTCCAATAGCAGGTATCGCAGGTTGGGATCAAGCAGAAACATAGTTGGTAAACAAGCCAAAGGTTGGTAACGTGGTTGCAGGTTGGGATCAAGCAGAAACGTAGTCGAGGAATAAACCAAAGGTCAGTAGGGACTGGTAGTGAAGATACAGATGGCAGTAAGAGTGACAGGAGTGGGATATTGGCTGGAGAGAGCACAATAATCTGGCAAACAGGAAGTGCAGAGACATGGCCTAAATAGGAAGTTTATGGGAGGAGCAAAGAGTTCAAGGATCACCAGAAACAAGACATAAGGCAAGGGTGTCTAAGCCAGCATTTTTCAACCTTTCTTACGTCAAGGCACCCTTTAGAATCACTCCCAATGCCGGGACACACCAGTCTCAGGGCTCGTTCACACCAGGAGGTGCATGCAAATGCACGTGCTTTTTTGTGCATTTTCACACAGTGCATTTTTCTAATGAGCTGCTCTATGTGTGGGAAAAACGCAAAAGGGTACTGACATGATTTTTAAAATTGCGCAGCACCAAAACACATGGTACCACAGTACCATGCGTTTTAGCAGGCACAAACGTACGAACATTTGATAGGTGCCTGAGGTTGTCATTAAAAATGAATGGCACCCACGCACATCTGCAAAAGGCAGCACATTTTTCTGCGGTACCAGAAAACATGCCATTTTCCACCTGTTACTGCACCTGGTGTGAACAAGCCCTAAAGTGTACTCTGTGAGGCAGAGTTCAGTGGTCTGTAGGATGTAAACCCCCCTCCCCCCAAATCCCCACACTTAACACAAATCTCCCCCCCCTAATTACCCCCAGAGAGGGGAGAAAGACAGGAGGAGGTATGGGTTGTGCTTTGTATCCCCCCCCCCCCCCCTTAGCTCCTCTCCTTCTTATACATTCAGATCTGAGCGAACCCTTTGTTAACTCCTATTAACAGAGGAGGCAGAGACCTGTGCTCGCACTTCCCCCACCCTTCTGTATACATGATGGCTCGTCCTTAGCAACCAATGACATCATCGGTTGGTAGGACGTGGTTGGGTCGGCCAGCTCAGCTTACTGTTCTTCTGGTAAAAGTACAGAGAAGAGAAGAGAGCTGGGAGAGGTGCGGGCTGAGCTCTCTGCCTCCTCTGTGCACTGTAGTTATGCAAACAGTGCTCTCTCCCTCCTATAGCACAGGTACTAACAGAGGTTTGCTCAGGTTGGGCTGGTGCCGCAGCACCCCTGAGAGCTCCTAACAGCATCCCAGGGTGCCGCAGCACCCTGGTTGAGAAAAACTGGGCTAAGCAATCAGACAGGGTGCTGTCGAGCAGCTCAGGTGGCTCAGCAAGAAGAGTTACTGCCAGACTCCGCAGCAATCGCAGGTTCAGATCCAGGACCTGACGTTCCGTTTGCCATAGAAAGTTTGCTTTAGGGTGAGCTGTACAAGAGGTTACATGGTAATGCAGTCATAAACTGGATATTCTGCACTGAAATCTAGAAGGCTGATCCTGAATAGTGCTATCACTGTATATACATTGTGTCATGTTTCTAAGTTTCCTTCCCTGTGTGTGACAGCTCGGAGCTGCGAGCGCAGAGCGCGGAGTACAGGGCGCTGTGTCAGGCCGCTGAGGTGGAAAGGGACCGGCTGATGGAGCTGGTGTCAGTTCTACAGAGGAGAGCGGAAGAGAGCAACATGAAGGTCCTGGAGGCGGAGAAGAAGCTGCAAGAAGAGAGGCGACGCTGCGTTCATCTAGAACAACAGCTGGAGAAGATAAAGATGGAAGCTGCAAAGAATGGCACCACCCAAAAGATGTCTGCTCGTGGCAAAGTCGGTATGGCAGCCCAGTGCTTGGGCCCTGACATGTTTACTGGTTGATAACAACCTGCTATCTCTTTGTATCTGCTCTTACCTCTGCCTGGCTCTGCTTTGTTTCAGAAGAATAGAAGAACTCAATTTCTCATAGTTGATCATTAAATTGAACCTGTTATTAATTTGAATTGCTGCCTAATAGCCAGTCATTAAAAGGTGCATGCTCTGAAAAGCATGTGTGCCCCTCTGATACTGGTTTCACATTGTTGCTAAGGGTTCCACTGTCACTTAGATATAAGCTCCGCCTACTTCTCAGCCCACCATCACTGTGCCCTAATTGACCACTAATGCACTCTGATTGAATAGGAGGGTAATAAGTGGGTGGGGATTAGTTCCGAAGGGTGGAACCTTGTGAAATCTTAAGTTAGGCAGGATTTTTACTTTCAAGAAATACACTTTACAGAACTTAAAGCCAAGCTTAGTTATTATTTTTTTATTTTTTTATTCAGCACAAGGGATGGTACCCTTATTGAAAGAGAAGTGTCCCTTGTGCTGGTGGCTGCTGCCTTAGTTGAAATCTGCCCCTTCTTCCATTCCCTGCAGAGGTAATCTTCAGGTGCTGTAGGGATTAATATGAGCTGCTGGACCTTTCATAGGCATTCATCATCATCAAGAGTGCTGACTATGCCCACCCCTTCTGCCCTCCTCCTCCATTCATAGAAACTGTACTATAGCTTCCAGCAATGAAAAGCGATCTATGAATGGAGCATGGGTGGATGAATGAAAAGTCTTCCTGCTCTATTTATAGATCTCTTTTCATTGCTGGAAGCTATAGTACAGCTTCTATGAATGGAGGAAGGGCAGAAGGGGCAGGCATAGACAGCACTCATGACAGGTGTCTATGACAGGTCCAGCAACTGTATTATGGCACTTTTCAACTGCAAGTACCGGCTCGGCTCCACTCGGCCCTGCTTGGCTCGGTTTGGTTTTCCACTGCATGGTACCGCATGGTACGGTGTTGGAACGGTTTGGTATGGTTTGCTTTTCCACTAAAGTAGTAAGTGGGTGGGATAACAACGATTCTCTGACCAATCAGTGGCTAGTAGTGACAAACAGTCAAGGCTGCATGCAAAGGATTGTGGGATATGGTATCGGTATGGCCCTCTTGGAACCACAACCGAGGTGGTACTGTTTAAGCAAGCCGCACCGTTCGGTTCCATGTAGTGGAAAAGCGCCGCTGTACCGTACCGTATCGAACCGTTCCAACACCGTACCATGCGGTACCATGCAGTGGAAAAGCGCAAAAGCGAGCCGAACCGTTCGGATTCCATGCAGTGGAAAAGCGCCTTTAGTTTCCGCAGCACCGGAAGATTACCGCTGCAGGGGTATTGGCATAAGCCACCAGCCATGAACTGCCATGAACATTGCATAGAGAAGCAAAGCAATCCAGTGGTGATGTCATCACAGCGATCCAGTGGTGATGTCATTATGTCTAAAATAAGGTATAAAATGAAAACAGAAATGTTTTATTTAACAATTTTGTAGCAAGTTGATGATGGGGGAGGGAGGAGCCAGAGAATGCAAAATATAAGCAGAGCAAACTTCTACTTTAATAGGCAAGAGTCTCTTTAAGTGCCGGTTCACATATATGCGATGCAGGAACCCTGCGAATCCACTGCGGGTTCCCACATTGCATTCAGATCGCAGGCAGTTCACACTGCCATATGCAAATCGCTGGGGGTGTCAATACACAGTTAACGACACCCCCAGATCAGTTCGCATATCGCAGTGCGAACTGTTAGTTCGGACATGAATCGGATCGCCTAGATGTGAACCACCATGCGATCCGATTCTGCTGCGGACCCAAAAAAGGGCCTGTGTGAGTTGTGTCCAAATGCGATGCGAATTCAGCCATACAAGCTCCGTACAAGCTGTATGGCTGAATTTGCATCGCACAGGCATCGCATGTGAGTTGCAGAGCAGTGCGCTCCGAATCACATGCAATGTCTGTCATCGCACTAATGTGAACCGGGACTAAGGGATAAATGAATCGTTGGAACATGTTACGTGTTCCACCCATTATTAGTATATGTAACATGTTCCAGCTCCTGCCGCCTCTCCCCCCGATTTCCCTTTCCCTGTGACAGTGGGTGGGGGTTCTTCTTCCCGCACTCACTGTCACTTTTTGAACAGAGCGCTGCCTGTTAATGAATAAACTACATGTACCATCTTCTACAACAGCAAACAGATCTATAGTGGTAAGGGCCTACAGGGCTGCTGATGAGCGCTTTTATAGTCCACTGACATGTTCTCTGGCTTTCATACAGAAAGCCTGTACAGAGGTACGAGCTGAAGTTTGGAGGACATGTCTGCAGGAGCCTGACATTACACTCATGATCTATTGATCGCAGGTGCAATGCTTTCCGGGCTCCTGCTGGAAAAATATGTGCATTTATTATTTTTCTGTAGAGGTGAATTTAGGCTCCATGCACAATTGAAGCTAAAAAAACACACACACAAAAAAAAAAAAAATTTGCATTTTGTTGCTGACATTTAGCAGTGTGTAAGCAATGTTTAGGAGCGTTAGCGTTAAGGAGCAGGACTGTCGGTGTGAATATCTGGTTGTTAAGGAGTGGGCCAGGAAGCCGGGCCGCTGCATCCATAACAACGGATAACTCATCAGCTGAATGTAAATATAAGAATTGCAGGCAAAAAAAATTGGGGAAAAAAAACAGTGGCCCCCTTCTGCCTCCCCAATCCTGAAAGGGGCTGCTACAGATTTTGAGGAAAACCTCATGCCCAAATTGAGAAAAAAAAACTGCGTGGGGGTCCATTCCTAATCCATACCAGGCCCTTCGGATCTGGTATGGATTTTAAGAGGAACCTCATGCCAAAACTAAGAAAAAAAACACTGTGGGGGTCCCCCCTAATCTGTACCAGGCCCTTCGGATCTGGTATGGATTTTAAGGGGAACCTCATGCCAAAATTGAGAAGAAAAAAAAACGTGGGGTTCCCCCCCCCCAATCTGTACCAGGCCCTTCGAGTCTAGTATGGATTTTAAGGGGAACCCCATGCCAAAACTAAGAAAAAAAACACTGTGGGGGTCACCCCTAATCTGTACCAGGCCCTTCGGATCTGGTATGGATTTTTTTTGAACAATAATTTTTATTGAGTTTTGCAAGAAAAAAGTAGTACAAACATTCAAAGAGAATAAACAATTGTAACAAGTCTTGTAAGGCCAAACGTGAATGGCAATGAGGGGGGGGGGGGGGGGGAAGAAGAGGAGGAGGGGAGGGGGGGGGAGGGGAAGGACATTGCTCCAGACCAGACAAAATCAAGTTAGATTTCAACGTCAAAATCAATAACAAGTCAAAATGTGGGTCAAAATACATACATCAATCAATAGTTACCGGTTGAACAATAAATGTACCCCAAGACCCAACTGAACTGCGAGTGAGCCTAGGGTAGCGGTAGAAAGGGATAAAGACAGCGAGGCCAGGTAGGCACGGAGAGGATGACAGCCCCCCCCCCCCCCCCCCGACATCCCAGGATCTGGTATGGATTTTAAGGGGAACCCCATGCCAAAACTGAGAAAAAAACAGCGTGGGGGTCCCCCCCAATCCAGTCCAGGCCCTTTGGATCTGGTATGGATTTTAAGTGAAACCCCATGCCAAAATTGAGAAAAAAACAGCATGGGGGTCCCCCCCAATCTGTACCAGGCCCTTTGTGTCTGGTATGGATTTTAAGGGGAACCCCATGCCAAAAATTTTTTTAAAAAAGGACGCAGCAGCCGGCTTGCCAGCCTGCTCCTTAACAACCAGCTATTCACGAATTGTTAAGAACACCGGCAACCTCCTGCTTAGGAAAAAAAAAAACACTGGGCACCGGTGCTTAGCAGCTGTTAGCAGAGTTAATGAGCTGTCAGAATTTTTTTTGCCAAAACGCCGCTGCTCCAGAATGCCCTGGCAGTGTTTTTTTTTTTTTTTCTGCCACTAAACTCTCCTGGCACAAAATGCTCCTAAAAGTCTACTGTATATGTGGATGAACACAGGATAACATGCAGGGGAGATTAGAGGCAGGGAAAAAAAACGCCTAATGCTCCTAACGGTAGCGCCAAAAACGCCCAGTGTGCATGAGGCCTTAGGCTCCGTTTCCACTGTTGCGACTTGCTGTGCGACTTGACACATGTCAAGTCACACAGCAAGTCAAAAGTCAAAGCCCGCTCTAACTGCCGCGACTTGAGTTGCTGCGACTTGAAAAGTAGTTCTTGCACTACTTTTGGGCCGACTTCAGTGTGACTTCCTTCTATAATGAGGGACAAGTCCCACTGAAAGCCGCGAACAAGTAACACTACAGAGTCGCGCTAGAAGTAGCACGACTCTGTAGCCGCAGCAGTGGAAATGAAGCCTACAAGTCATTGTTTTGCCTATTTATTGTGTCAGCTAGAGGTAGAGATCTCCCTAACTCAATATATTCTCAATGTTTTTTGTTTTTTTTGGGTCCTCACAGTACATAGCTGATAGATGGTATTGATCTGACAAATCTGCATGGGAACAGGTTTCGGGAATCTGAAAACTTTGGTATACCTAACAGCAGGGCTGGTCCTACCATGGGTCCCGCTGGGTCCATTGGACCCAGGCAGAACTTTGAGGGGCGCAGCAAATTGACGCCTAAGATTTTTCTTCCAGCAGTTTTGTGATCAGTCATCAGTTTGCGGTGTGTTACGGGTGGCATTTCCCCATCTCATACTGCCGCCCATAGTGCAAACTGATGAGTATGAGGAGGCGGAGTGTCTCCTCTGGGGAAAGTCCCTCGCGCAATCGTCGTGAGCACAATGACGTCAGACATCAGCGCACTCCATCTCATGCAGGACAGGCTGGATCTTCTAGGGCGGGGTCCACGGCAGACACAGGAGTGACAGAAGGACTGAGGACAGACAGAGGGTGTTTGGTGTAACGGTCCGGTGGTAAGTTATGGAAGAAGATAACAGTATATATAATATTAAAATGTCATATTTATATAAAATAATGGATGTGGGGGGCCTTTGATGGGCGTGATTTTTTTTTTTTTTTAGGGGGGGGGGGCAGCATTTCATTCTTGGACCCAGGCAGAACACAATGTCTTGGGCCAGCCCTTCCTAACAGGTTCACTTTAGGTAACAAGCTGCCTTGTCTGCAATCTCTCAAACTCTGTTTCCATTATCTGCTCCCTCCTGTATATACTGAATGCTCCCTGTGAGTTACAGCCAATTTTTTTTCTACAGGACAGTCGCTCAGCAACTCCCGACTCTTCCTGAATTTCAATGAAACCTCTGATTTATCCTCCAGTGTGCCGTTGGAGACGCAGCTCGAGGAACTCAGCACAAAGTAAGACTGCTCTCTGCCTGTGTTTCTGGGGCCCATACTATGACGTTTTGAAGAGAATTTGTTCTATATATTTTCTTTTTTTATTATGTTCAGGTCTAAAGAAAAATATAACTTTTATAAAGGTTTAATTTTTTTTTTTTAGCCTTTTTTGCATATGAATGAGCCTTTTCTTTGCAGAGCTGAATAGTGGACCTTCCACTTCATTGAAAAGTTCCACCCATTCAAGTTGCCCCCCTAAAATGCTGCACAAAGTACCCATGGGGTGAAAAATTGATAATATACATTAGAGATCGACCGATTATCGGCAAAGCCGATATATCGAGGGCCGATCTGCCCTTCCCCCGATATATCGGAATCGGCCCCTGAGGTTACCGATATTGCCGATATTTCGGGAACGTGCTTGTACCGGAGTGATGCCTGCAGCTGGAGGCATCACCCCGGTACCGGCGTCCATAGCCGACGGTCGGCTGTCTTGTAATGATAACCGATACGGCTGAGAAGCCACTAGGCTGTCATTACAAGGAGCGCGAGGGGACGTCCCCCCCCTCCCGCCGCCTTCCGCGACTCGTCTGGGTCTCCCGTCCCACCGGTAGACCTGGGCAACCAGCCTGCACGGCTGCCGAAGAGAAGACCCAAACAAAGCCGCATTTGGCTCTGATTAGGTCTCTGTGTAAAAAACCAGGAGTGATGTCATGACATCACTTCCGGGTACTCGGCGCCAAATTTAAAAAAATGACAGCATTCAAAACAGCCAAACTTGGTGTTTTGAATGCTTTTAAGAGCATAGGAGGGGTTTGGGGTCTTTATACCCCCTAGATCCCTCCACAAGAGTAACTGTAAAAAAATAAATAAAAAATGTTTTTAATGTACGAAAATATCGGTCGATCAAACGATATCTGTCGATCACTAATATACAGTACTTCCCTTTCCCCAACTTCCTCCTGCAGTGCTGAGGCCGGAGTGACGTCATCCTGCTGCTAACCTGGTACAAGACAAATGGCTCCACAAAGTCATTCGGTTCGGCTACAAGATCGAGTTTTTGCTCGTGTCCCCCCGGCAAGGTTCTTTCCTTCCAATTTGCCCCTGTCCCTGGACCGCTTACAGGGTCTGTTTGGGGCAGTACAAGAACTGTCACTTCAAGGGGTGATTATCCCAGTTCCGACTTCGGAATGTTTTCAGGGTTTTTACTCAAACCTGTTTAAATTTCCCAGGAAGGAAGGCAAGGTGCGTCCAGTCCTTGACCTTAAGGCGCTGAACTGCTTTGTGCGGGTGCAGAAGTTCAGGATGGAGTCCATTCGCACTGTGGTGGCATCCCTGCGTCAGGGGGATTTTGTTGCCTCTATCGACATCAAGGATGCATACCTTCACATTCCAATATGTGCCAGTCACATATTGACTTCGAAAAAGTGTTAACCCCGGTGCTAGCGTTGTTATGCCAACGGGGGATCACCGTACTGGGCTACTTAGATGACCTCCTTCTGTGTGCGGAGTCTCCTACTGCTCTGGTGGAAAACCTTGAAATCACCATACGAACTCTGAGGGAGTTTGGCTGGATTCAGAATTTTCAGAAGTCTGCTCTGGTTCCATCCACAATCTGGGTCTGACTCTGGACTCGGCCTTAGCCAGAGTGTTCCTTCCTTAGGACAAGCTCCAGAAATTGCAGGCTGCAATTCGTCTCATGCTATCCAGCAGATAGTCATCCCTCCGAACTTGCATGCAGGTGCTGGGCCTGATGGTGTCTTCCTTCGAGGTGGTTCCATTTGCACAGTTCCATATGAGGTCTCGGCAAGGAAGATTCTGGCCAAATGGGACAATAATCTGCAGTCTCTAGCTCCTCCCCTTGTATTGGACAATAGTCCCCACGGATGCCAGACTGTCGGGTTGGGGAGGCGTCCTCGAGAAACATTCTGCTCAGGGGATCTGGACACTGGAAGAGTCCAGACCACTTATCAATGTCATGTAACCCTGAGTGATCAGACTGTGCCTGGAACATTGGACGGATCATTTTCAGGGATGTCCAGTGCATATTCAATTGGACAATGCCACGACCATGGCATATGTCCGTCACCAGGGGGGCACAAGAAATGTCCTTTTGCGGCTCTTTCAGTCTTTCAGCCGGAATTCTAAGGTGGGCAGAACAGTTTGTTGCAGCCCTCTCCGCCATATTTATTCCCGGGGTGGAAAAGTGGCAGGCTTATTATCTCAGTAGGCAGGCGTTGGACCAAGGGAAGTGGTCCCTTTATCCGGAGGTGTTTCATCAGTTTTGTCTCTAGTGGAACAGAAAGGTGCTGAGGTTTGTGGCTTGGTCACGGGATCCTCTGGATGACGCCACAGATGCGCTGGTGGCCCCGTGGGGTCAGTATCATCTGATTTTAGCCTTCCCTCCTCTCAAGCTTCTGCCAAGACTTCTATGCAGGATTGAGGCAGAAGGGATTCTGGTCATCTTAGTGTCCCTGGACTGGCCTCGCTGGGCTTGGTACGCAGATCTGGTGCAGCTGGTCGCCAACGTTTCTTGGAGGCTTCCTCTCAAGGACCAAAGGACTACGAAACCTACTTCTAGGAAGATCTACCATTGTACGTGGAAGACGTACATTGCGTGGTGTGAGTCTCTAGGGGTTCATCCTCACTTTTGTTCGGTGGCTCCGACCTTGACCTTCCTTCAACAGGGGGTTGAGCAGAAACTGGCCTTGAGTACTATCAAGGGTCAGGTGTCGACCTTAGCGGTCTTATTTCAATGGACTTTATCCACATACTCCCTGGTGCGTACTTTTCTTCAGTGAAAGAGGCACTTGACACCTCCAGTGCGGTCTCCGTTGCCACTTTAGGACCTCAATTTGGTGCTCTCAGTCCTCCAGAAGCCTATTTTTGAGAATCTTCGGGACATTCCCCTGCTTAGGCTGTCCCATAAGGTGGCCTTCACCTCTGTGCGCAAGGTGTCAGAATTGGTGGCGTTATCCTGTCGTTCACATTGATAAGGTGGTTCTTTGCCCCTGTCTTTCGTTCCTTCCTCAGGCTGTCTCTGTTTTTCATTTGAATGAAGACATTGTGTTGCCTTCCCTGTGTCCCAGGCCAACACATCTGAAGGAAATTGCTTTGCATGCCTTGGATGTGGACCGGCAAGTCAGACTCACTATTTGTGCTCATGGATGGGCCTTGGAAAGGGTTGTCTGTTTCCTCTGTGATCATTTCCAGGTGGATCAGACAGACGGTGGTTCAGGTCTGTTCCATCCAGGGTCAGATTCCTCCTTTCCCTGTCAAGGCGCACTCTACTCGGGCACTCAGTGCCTCCTGGCTGGATTTTCCGTCATCAGGCATCAGTGACGCAGGTTTGCAAGGCGGCCTCCTGGTCGCCAGTGCACATTTTCATAAAGTTCTATAAAGTGGATGTTTTGGCATCTGAAGATGCTTCCTTTAGCCGCAAGGATTTTGAAGGCTGCTGTTTAGAGGACCTGGTCCTCTTTGAGGGTGTATTTTTTTTTCAGGTGAGCTCCAGTTGTTTTGGTTGAGCTCCTGTTTACCTGGTTGGCTATAGTTAGCCTCAGGAGTTTCTTTTTCGCTGTTCCCACCCCTCGTGCTTAACATTGCTTTGGGACGTCCCAATGGTTAAGAATCAGGAGCTGTGTCTGTCCATGAACAAAAGAGAAAATGGGATTTTTGACTTACCGTAAAATCCATTTCTCTGATGTTCATTGACGGACACAGCTCCCACCCCTCTGTGGAGTTTTAATTCTTCTGACACTGCTTGTAACAAAACTGAGTACCTATAGAGAGAGCGAGGGAGTATACCCCCTGGGACTGCCCATAGGCGTAGCCAGACTTTTTTCTGCCTAGTGTCCTACACCTGTAGGGGGCAGTATAACCCAAAGGTTAAGAAGATCAGGAGCTGTGTCAATGAACATCAGAAAAATGGATTTTACGGTAGGTCAAAAATCCAATTTTTTGCTTGCACATGATTGCATGATGAAAACCAGCAGAGCTTCCCCTCGTTTACTAAGCTATGGGGTAACTGCACTTTGCAGAGTGCAACTGCACTTGCAAAGTGCGCAGTCTATTTGCCTTTAGTAAATCAACACCTTTGGGATTGATTTATTAAACCTGGAGAGTGCAAAATCTGGTGCAGCTCTACATAGATACCAATCAGCTTCCAGGTTTGTTGTCAAAGTGTAATTGAACAAGCTGAAGTTAAAAGCTGATTTGCTACCATGCAAAGATGCACCAGATTTTGCACTCTCCAGTTTTAATAAATCAAGCCCTTTGCATCCATGCACACATTTGTGGCATTTACAGGTGTTTAAAGGCAAAAAAAAAAAAAACAGGTCCTGTGCATTTACGAGAGGAGCGTTTTGCCACAAAAATGCCGGATGCGCCTAAATGTGCATTAATGCTAGGTGCATTTAGCATTTGAGCATAAATTAATTTCAATGGCCAGAATAAATAAATATTCTGGCCAATGAAATGAATTAATGCTCATGCACATGACATGCTTAAATGGGTCCAAAAGTGTTTGCAAAAATGCGGCTTTAGGCACATTTTTTTACGCTGCTTTTTCCATGCCAGGAAAAAGGCATTTAGAAGAGCTGGGCAAATGCCCATTGTTCATTGGGCCTTATGCAGCATTTTGGGGAGGAGAAGAGGGCACTTTGAATTAGGGGATCTTGTCATTAAGATGGAAACAGGAAGCTAAGATTACACATACAGCTAAGTCACAGCAGTGACCCCCCTGTGCTGTGTTCAGACAATTCCATACCAAGTTGCAGTCATGTAGAGAGTCTGAAAGCCAAACACCTTCTGCTGTGAACTCTAGTCAGAAAACCTATAATATAAAGTTGCAATGCGGGTCGTTTTGTAATATAAAGCCATCTTGTGCTTTGCCCAATAAGTAAAAGACAGGTTCGCGTTAAAGCCCGGCTCCAGGAGCTCACGCTTCTATTCCTCCCCTATCACTCCATCCTTATAGCAGAATGATGGCCTCATCAGTGTGCTTTTTTTCTCTTTCATCGTCCAAACAGCAGGCCGAGGGCTGGTCGGTGACCAACCAATACTTATTCTGCTAGAGAAAAGCTGGGTCAGACACCTTCAAGCAAAACTCTAGTTTGTCACCAACGACCTACCTCTCCCCATTTCCCAAATCACCCCTCGTCTTTTAAATTAAAAAAAACCCTATACATACCTGTTTCCTACATTATTCTCTGGTCTTAAGACATCACTGCATCTTCGGCTTTTTACTCTGCTGGTGGATGGGGGCATTCTTCCACAGCGAAGAAGCACTTGAGTAAAGACGCTTGAGCACCAGTTGGTCCTAAGGGTCTGTGAGCTCAGCCTACATGATGGCATGCCCCCAGGTTGGGTGTAAACAACAGGCTGGGCTCACAGGAAATGGGCAGAATGACTCAAGTGTCGTGCTGCCCAACAAGGTCTGTCAGCGCTGGACCCGGGAGGAAGACAGTGGCTGCTGGAGCATAGAGAGGGTAAATCGAGTTGCTGGAGCATAGAGCGGGTAAGTAGAGCTTGCTGCATACTGCTGGAGCATAGAGAGTATAAATGGAGATAGCCAGAGGCTGTTGAAGCATAGGGAGGATAAGTAGCAATTGCTGGAGACTGCTGGAGCATAGAAAGGGTAAGTAGAGATTGCTGGAGACTGCTGGAGCATAGAAAGGGTAAGTAGAGATTGCTGGAGACTGCTGGAGCATAGAAAGGGTAAGTAGAGATTACTGGAGACTGCTGGAGCACATAGAGGATAAGTAGAGATTGCTGGATCATAGAGAGGGTAGGTAGAGATTGCTGGATCATAGAGAGGGTAGGTAGAGATTGCTGGAGCATAGAGAGGGTAGGTAGAGATTGCTGGATCATAGAGAGGGTAGGTAGAGATTGCTGGAGCATAGAGAGGGTAGGTAGAGATTGCTGGAGCATAGAGAGGGTAGGTAGAGATTGCTGGAGCATAGAGAGGGTAAGTAGAGATTACCAGAGACTGCTGGAGCATAGATAGGGTAAATAGAGATTGCCAGAGACTGCTGGAGCATAGACAGGATAAGTAGAGATTTCTGGAGCATAGAGAGGGTAAGTAGAGATTGCTGGAGACTGCAGGAGCATAGAGAGGGTAAGTAGAGATTGTCGGAGACTGCTAGAGCACAGAGAGGATAAATAGAGATTGCTGGAGCCTGCTGGAGCATAGAGAGGAAAAGTAGAGATTGCTGGGGGCTGCTGGAGCATAGAGAGGATAAGTAAAGATTGCTGGACACTACTGGAGCATAGAGAGGATAAATAGAGATTGCTGGAACCTGCTGGAGCATAGAGAGGAAAAGTAGAGATCGCTGGAGACTGCTGGAGCATAGAGAGGGGAAGTAGAGATCGCTGGAGACTGCTGGAGCATAGAGAGGGTAAGTAGAGATCGCTGGAGACTGCTGGAGCATAGAGAGGGTAAGTAGAGATCGCTGGAGACTGCTGGAGCATAGAGAGGGTAAGTAGAGATTGCTGGAGACTGCTGGAGCATAGAGAGGGTAAGTAGAGATCGCTGGAGACTGCTGGAGCATAGAGAGGGTAAGTAGAGATTGGCGATATTTATTTTTCGAATAGGAGGTGGGTGCTCTTAAAAAATGATTGCAGTGTGCTGTGTGGATACTGCCATGCTGAGGTTACCCATTGCTCTCATCTTGAATATCGCTTCCGTATTTCAGGCTAGAAATAAAAGTAGATGAAAACGAAGCTCTGAAATCGGCTCTAAAGAGCACCTTGAAAACGAAGGAGGACGACCTGAAACTCTACAATGAGATGATGGTACAGGTGAAGCAGATCTTCCTACAAGCTCTGCGCCAGCACAAGCAGGAACGTGGCGCCCTCTAGTGTCTCCGCAGACAGCTGCACCCATGGCACACAGTGCAGCTTATGGCAAAGAGTGGTTGGTTGGTGATAGCCACATGCAAGAGAACTTTCCACCAGTGGGCTCTCAGAAGGTTGTCAGCACAAAAGAAGCACTTTGGGTGTACTGTGTTTTCTGGAGATACCCTCATCTGGCATATATGGGCCTAGCAGACTCCATCTAGCAGCATCTTGCTGCACCCCTTGATGTGATTGTACGAAGAGCGCACAAAGGAGATGTCAAGTTTTTCCAGCTAACACGTGTCTAGGGTTGCCCTCACATACCTGCAGCAGTTTTTTTTGCTTCCTCTATGCTGAAATGCTGAGCCATTCTGAGCCTGAATAACTTCAACACTTCCAGGTAGTTCATGTCAGCCTGTGTGGATACAGACAGTTGCTGGACTCGGCCTCACCTTCTACTAACTGCCAGTTATGCACAGTGCAACTCATAGCAGCCCCAGGAGAGACGTGCTGCAATAAGGGAATGTGAAGACCCTGTTTTTCATGTCTAGATGTCCCAATGATACCGGTAGAGTCAGAGAATGTTCTAAAGGAAGAAATATATTACATCTGAATTCATTCTGGTGTGATGATGTAATAAAACTCAGGTCATTTTATTATGTCTATATATCTAAATAAAAAAAAATGTCAAAAAGCAGATATGTCCTTTTTTTTCTAGTGTAAAAAGCTGCAAAATAAAATGTAATGCAGGCCCGCTTCTCACTGCTTTCTCACAGTAACCATTTGTAGCTGGTTTGTTAATTCCGCAAAAGTTAACCACTTAAGCCCCGGAAAATTTTACCCCCTTCCTGACCAGGGCCTATTTTGCGATTCAGCACTGCGTGACTTTAACGGACAATTGCGCGGTCGTGCGACGATGTACCCAAACCAATTTGACTTTCTTTTTTTTCCCACAAACAGAGCTTTCGTTTGGTGGTATTTGATCACCTGTGCGATTTTTACTTTTTGCGCTATAAACAAAAAAAGAGCGTAAATTTGGCAAAAATAACAATATTTTTCACATTTTTTTATATGAAATTCCCCAAAAAAAAAAGTAAAAATCAAAATTTTTTAACATTTTCGGCCAATTTGTTTTATGCTACATATGTTTGGTAAAAAAAAATCGCAAAAAGCGTATTTTGATTGGTTTGCGCAAAAGTTATTACGTTTACTAACAAAGGGAAAGATTTTTGTCATTTTTGTTGTTTTTTTTTTTTTTTAACGCGTAATGGCGGCGATCTGCGATTTTTTTTTTTTTTGCGGTACTGCGACATTGCGGTGGACAGATCGGACCCTTGACTGACATTTTTGACACTTTTGGGGTTATCAGTGACATTACTGCAGTAATCAGTGCTATACATATGCACTGTTACTGTAAAATGACACTGGCAGTGAAGGGGTTAACTTTTTTTGAGAGGGAGGGGTTATGTGTGTCCCTAGGGGCGTGCTTCTAACTGTGATTGGCTGTGGCTTGAGGTGTATGAACAGTGATCAACGGTCCTACATAGTAGAACCATATGATCTCCATTCATACACAAGGGAGAATGACAGGCGGCTTTGTTTACATTAGCCGCCTGCCTTTCTCCCGCTCTAACGGACGATCGCGAGTGACCGGCGGACATCGGGTCAGCCTGTCACACGCTCGGGGGGGGGGTCCGTGACCGCGCGGGAGCGCGCCTCCTGTGGCGCGCGCTCGCTCCCTAGACCCTCACAGGCTAGCGACGTAGCCCTACGTCGCTCTGCCTGTGAGGGGGCTGACTGCCGACGTAAATAGTCGTGCGGCGGTCGGCAAGCGGTTAAAAGTAGATCATAATTCAGATTACCGTATTCAGTAAAACAGTGTGAAGTGAAAAGCGTAGTAGTCCACGGCAGCCAATCAGTTTTCAGTTTACTGTGATCAGACCAGTGAAAGAAGCATTCTGATTGGTTGCCACTAGTTGTCCTTTAACTAGTTCCCCTCTAGAGCAATTTTTTCATTTTTTGCACACATGTTAAAATTAGCATTTATGGCTCTAAAATGACCCAAAGCCTCCAGAACAAAGCATTCTGTGATTGGACGAGGTGGAGAGACATGGCAGTGATGTCACACTCTCCAATCAGAGAATGCTTTACAACTTCCAGGGGCATTGGCCAGGTATGGTGTATACATAGTTACATTGGTCCAAGGTTGATCAGTGTAGCTATATATAAAATATCCATACCTGGAAATCATTTTTACATTTTATTATAACTTTATTTTTTAAAACTTTTTAATTTTTCTTTTTTTATTTAGCTTTATTACTATGACAAGGGGGCTAACAACCCCCTTTAAGCTCTAACGAGCAGGGCCCTCTAATTCCTCCTCTATTGAATTCTATTGTAACTGTATTGTCTTCCCTCATATTGTAAAGCGCTGCGCAAACTGTCGGCGCTATATAAATCCTGTATAATAATAAAAATAATAATATGTGATAGCTTTGGGCCGGTGACCGGTCCTCTTTATGGAGACATCGGGGATCTATTAGAGCCACAATGTCTTCCCTGCTCTCCACTGCAGATAATCAAGCACATATCATGCTTGATTAGCTGTTTCCCCAGGCACAGCAGCCGGGGAATGACAGCTCTGAAACCGGAAACACTCAGAGCCGAGCAATGTTTATGGTATACTCCCACGCTATCACTTCAAATATATAAGGTATTCTGTCAATGTGTAAAACAATATAAACAATATAAAACAGACATAGCAAACTGCTGCAGGTACCTAATAGTAGTGATCGACCGATATTGTTTTTTTAATGCCGATACTGATATTTTGGTCATCGGATATCGGTATCGGCCGATATTTTCGGACATGTAAAACATTTTTTTTTCATTTATTTTTGTTCACTGGTACTATTGTGGAGGGATCTGGGGGTCTAAAAGACCCCAAACCCCTCCTCGCCACTGAAAACCATTAAAAACACCAAGTTTGGCTGTTTTGGATGCTATCATTTTTTTTAATTTGACGCCGGTACTCGGAAGTGATGTCATGACATCACTTCCGGGTTTTTTTACATGGAGACCCGATCAGAGCCGAATGCGGCTTTGATCGGGTCATTGGCGGCCGTGCAGGTTAGTTGCCCGGGCGAGCCACGGTAGGCGGTGGGGGGGGGGACGTTTCCTCCCACTCCTTGTAATGACAGCTGAGCAGCTTCTCAGCCGCATCGGTTGTCATTACAAGACAGCCGACTGTCGGCTATGGACGCCAGTACCGGGGTGATGCCTCTAGCTGCAGGAATCACTCCGGTACAGCACTTTCCCGAAATATCAGTAACCTCAGAGGCCGATTCCGATATATGAGGGAAAGTGCATATTGACCCCCGATATATCGGTGGTGCCGATAATCGGTCGATCCGTACCTAATAGCTTACCCACAGCTATAGATTTGATGCACTCAGAGCTGAGCACTTCCAGCTTCATTGACAGCAGAGGAGAACAGGGAATGGGGGGAGGTGCCACACTGCCTGCCCTGTAAAAGTGATCTAGGCGGCTATACAGCGGACCATTTACCTATTACTGACTTACCATTCCCTCTTCTGCTCTGTGTCTCAGTGTGGGGGTGGCCATCTTGGTAGAGCCAGGGGTTTTCATCCTCAAAACTTCTCTGATGACTGGTGGTCTGATAATTGGTGGGATAATGATGTAGAAACAGCAGGAGAGGTGGAGGAGGAAGCACAGATCCAAAGACTGAATGAAGCAGGGAGATCCTTGCACTGCAGGCCTTCAGGTACATCTTCCTCTTCAGCAAGGAGAACAGTAAGCAGCACATTAGTGAGATGACCAAATTTCACGCCAAAAGACTAGACCTAAAAGACAGCAGTGCCTTAGATCTCACTCTGCAGATACAGGACCACAAAACAGAAGTGCCTAGGCACAGGAAGTGCACGGTTCTTTTTTGGGATAGTTCAAGACAACAAGAAAATCCTTCAAGGTTTTGCTGAGTCACAATAAACCAGACAGCTAAAATTAACCACTTTTGGAACGGAAGGATTTTCCCCCTTAATGACCAGGCCATTTTTTGCAAATCGGCACTGCGTTACTTTAACGTACAATTGCACAGTCGTGCGACGCTGTACCTTAAATAAAAAAAAAATTGATGTCCTTTTTTTCCCACAAATAGAGCTTTCTTTTAGTGGTATTTGATCACCTGTGCGATTTTTATTTTTTACGCTATAAAAAAAAAAAGAGCGACAATTCTGAAAAAAAAAAAACAATATTTTTCACATTCTACTATATAACATTCCCCCCCAAAAAAATGTAAACGTCAAATTCTTTTATCCTTTTAGGCCAATTTGTATTCTGCTACATATTTTTGGTACAAAAAAATTGCAATAAGCGTATTTTGATTGGTTTGCACTTTGCGCAAATGTTATCGTGTCTAGAAACTAGGGGAAAGATTTATGGCATTTTTATTTATTTATTGTTTTTTTTACTAGTAATGGCGGCGATCTGCGATTTTTAGTGGGACTTCGACATTGCGGCAGACAGATCGGACCCCTAACTGACATTTTTTACGCTTTTGGGGGGGCCAGTGACGTTACTACAGTAATCAGTGCTAAAAATATGCACTGTTACTGTACTAACAACACTGGCAGGGAAGGGGTTAACCTAGGAGTGATCAAAGGGGTACGTGTGATCCTAGGGGAGTGTTTTCTAACTGTATGGGGGGAGGGACTTTTGAAATGATCATAGAGACCTGTGTTTCTATATAGAAGGATCACGGGCGCTCTGTGATAATTTCAGAGAGAACAATGGTCCGCTGTGTTTACAACATCTGATCGTCCTCCTCTCTCAGCAAAGAGCGATCCTGGGTGATCGTGCCTAGAGGGGGCGGGCACTCGCGCGCTCGCCCCCAGCACCGCTCCCGCGACCGACGTACCCATACATCAATTCGCGCAGCCGAGCCAGCCTGCCGCAGTACATCTGCGGCGGGCAGTCGGCAAGCAGTTAAGGCATGTTTCTGGCAGTTATAAGAATAGAGACACAATGAAAATCTTCTATATTCCATAAGAGGAAGTATTTTTTGTAAAATTACATTGAATTAATAGTAAACGGAAAATATGAATGAATAACAATAGTTCTTGAAGTAGTCCTCCCTTAAAGTGATTCTAAAGGCAACATTTTTATTTAAAAATAAATAACAAACATGTCTATACTTACCTGCTCTCTGCAATTGTTTTGCACAGAGCAGCCCCAATCCTCCTCTTCTGGGGTCCCCCACCGGCCCCTCACCCTGGTGAATGCCCCCAGAGCAAGCTGCGTACTATACGGGCACTCATGCATGCTCGATCCTGAGTCGGCTCTGTGTGTCCATAGACACACAAAGAATGGCCTGACCCCCGCCCCCTGCTCTCTCCTCACTGACTGTGATTGACAGCAGCAAGGGCCAATGACTGCCACTGCTGCCTCTCTGTCCAATGAGGAGCAAGAGAGAGATGCTGTTCTTCTACACAGTGTTTGATTGAGATACTCAGGTAAGTATTTGGAGGGGGGACGGAGCTGCATAAAGAAGGTTGCATAGAATGCAATAAGGTTAGAAAACCTTCTGCCTTAAAAGCTGAACCCCAGGATAAGCAGACTGCTCCCATACAGTGGGGCTGCGCATGTACTGCAAGAGTTAACTGTTCGTTTAGGCCTATGGGATTTGGCAAAGCACTTTTACTTACCTAATCCTCAGCTCCTGCAGGTTCCTCAATACTCCTACACCCAGCCTTGCTGCCTACACATAAAGGGGTTTTCGTTTTGCTGGAGTTGGGCTTTAACCACTTAAGCCCCGGAAGATTTTACCCCCTTCCTGACCAGGGGGTATTTTGCGATTCGGCACTGCGTGACTTTAACGGACAATTGCGCGGTCGTGCAACGCTGTACCTAAACGAATTTGGCGTCCTTTTTTTCCCACAAACAGAGCTTTCTTTTGGCGGTATTTGATCACCTGTGCGATTTTTTGATCACGCGCTATAAACAAAAAAAGAGCGTAAATTTTGCAAAAATAGCAATATTTTTCCCTTTTTTTTATATGAAATTCCCCCAAAAATAAATGTAAAAATCAAAATTTTTTAATATTTTCGGCCAATTTGTTTTATGCTACCTATGTTTGGTAAAAAAAATCGCAAAAAGCGTATTTTGATTGGTTTGCGCAAAAGTTATTGCGTTTACTAACAAAGGGAAAGATTTTTGTCATTTTTGTTGTTTTTTTTTTTAACGCGTAATGGCGGCGATCTGCGATTTTTTTTTGCGGTACTGCGACAATGCGGCGGACAGATCGGACCCTTGACTGACATTTTTGACACTTTTGGGGTTACCAGTGACATTTCTACAGTAATCAGTGCTATATATATGCACTGTTACTGTAAAAATACACTGGTAGTGAAGGGGTTAACTTTATTTGAGAGGGAGGGGCTGTGTGTGTCCCTAGGGGCGTGCTTCTAACTGTGATTGGCTGGGGCTTCAACTGTATGCAGAGTGATCAATGGATCTACATAGTAGATCCATGTGATCAGCTCTCATACAGAGAGGAGAATGACAGGCAGCTTGTTTACACAAGCTGCCTGACTTTCTCCCTCTCCCCCGCCGATCGCAGAGTGGCCGGCGGCGATCGGGTCCGCCGGTCACGCGCGCGGGGGGGTCCGTGACCACGCGGGAGCGGGAGCGCGCCTCCGGCGGCGCGCGCTCGCTCCCTAAACCCTCACAGGCGAGCGACGTAGACCTACGTCACTTTGCCTGTGAGGGGCTGACCGCCCACGTAGATAGTCGTGCGGCGGTCGGCAAGTGGTTAACACATAGGAGCATGTGGATCATGGATGTGGAGGCCATCCTCAATGACCAATAGAAGGACTTGGAAAGTGGGAGGGGATGGTACAAAGCTCAGAAAGTTCATAATTTGCATTTCACTTCTTCTACCTATAGCTGTAAGCAGGGCCGGGACAAGGGGTGGGTGAGAGGATCGATTGCCCTGGGCGCAATGGTTTACTGAGTGTAGGACCCTCTAAAATTGCACATCATGAATGGCGGAAGGGGGCGCCGTTTGGCATCTTTGCTGGATGATCTTGTCCCGGCACTGGCTGTAGGATCTACTGATGGTTTGACTTGTATTCAATGGTGAGCTCCACTGTGTAGATTTTTCAGGACATGCTCAGTTTGAATTGTCCAAGTTTGTGACAGGGTCACTTTAAATACTCTGCCATTCTTAAGGAGAGAAGCAGACAGTGGTGACTACGGATTTAGCCCTGTAACCGATCCCTTCCACACTCTATATTAAGGCTCCTTTGAGCCAGGACGGGTGTATGGTTACTGGGGCCGGGCTCGGACCTCCACTCTCTGTACCTGCACCTGCTGTCTGTGGAATTAAAAGGCCGATCCTTAATCCAAGCAAAGCAAAGTCACCTTCCACTTACAAAGCTGACATTTATCTCAACACAGGAACACCAGTGCTAAGATGTCTATTTCATTTACAAATCTACAGATATTTTATCTTAAAGCTAAAGTTTAATCTGCTTATATTTCACCTTCCCTGTCCCCCATCAACATGCTGATTATATTAAACATCATAAGAAAAACTCTCCATTTTCATTATACACCCTATTTTAGACTTAGTGATGTTATCACAGGATTGCTATGGTTCTCTATGCAATGCAGGCAGGTCCTGGCTAGTGGGAGGGGCCTGTACAGAGCTTCCTGAAAATATCACAGCACCCGCCCTCAGTACTCCTCCCAAGAGCTCCCACCCCTGAGGAAAGAGGTAGGTTGGTTCTTGGGAGAGGTAATGCAAATATAGAAATGCCTTGATGAGTCTGGAGAAGTGGGCGTGCCTAGGGAGGCTGTATTTGCATAAATTCCACCCTAGGTAATGGCCTCATGTCTTTAACCACTTTACCACCGGAGGGTTTTGCTGTCTTACGTCCAGGCCACTTCTTGCAAATCGGCACTGTGCGAATTTAACAGACAATTGCGCGGCCGTGCGACGCCGTACCCAAACAAAATTTACGTCCTCTTTTTCCCACAAACAGAGCTTTCTTTTGGTGGTATTTGATCACATGTGCAATTTTTACTTTTTGCGCTATAAACAAAAAAGAGTGTAAATTTTGAAAAAATAACAATATTTTTCACATTATTTTATATGAAAAAAAAATGTAAAAATCAAAATTTTTTAAAATGTTTGTCCAATTTGTTTTCTGCTACCTATGTTTGGTAAAAAAAAAAAATCACAATAAGCGTATTTTGATTGGTTTGCGTGAAAAAAAAAAAGTTTCGTGTTTACTAACTAAGGGAAAGATTTCTGTCATTTTTGGTGTTTTTTTTTTTTTTAATGAGTAATGGTGGCGATCTGCAATTTTTTTTGTGGGACTGCGACATTGTGGCGGACAGATCAGACCCCTGACTGACATTTTTGACACTTTTGGGGGTACCAGTGACATTACTGCAGTAATCAGTGCTATACATATGCACTGTTACTGTAAAAATGACACTGGCAGGGAAGGGGTTAATTTTATTGGAGAGGGAGGGGTTAATGCATGCCTGGTGCTTACTAACGTGTGGGGGGGGGGGAGGGGACTGAGTGACTCAGGGACAGATCGCATGTTCAGCTATGCTGAACCCTGCAATCTGTCACTGTCTGTCACTTAGGAGATCCGCCCGCTTTGTTTACACAAGCAGGCGGATCTCCACACTCGATTCCCCGGCGATCGCCGCCGTTCCCCCCCTGGCCTGACTCCCGCTGTGACTGAATACAGCGGGAGCGAGCCTCCGGCGGCGCGCGTGCGCCGCCCACAAGAGGAGGAGTCCAGCGACGTAGGTCTACGTCGCTGGACAGGAACTAACCACTTTGCCGCAGTAGAGCTCGAGTGAGCGGTCGGCAAGTGGTTAAAATCCATATAATTTATAAGAAAAAATGGATTTCTAATATAATAAGAGGGTATTTATATCACAAGAACCATATATCACATATACAGTAGTGATAAAAGCTTTATAATAGTAGAAACAAGATAATACTCTGGGCACCACGTGTAGTAATATAATTCAATGATCAAATAAGTCGTAAGCCTAAACGCCAAGGACATTAGTCTGATCCTGGAGTTTTGTAATATTTATTTATTTTATTTATTACAGGTACTTGTATTAATTTACGCAGCGCTTTACATATAGTGTATAATATACATTCACATCAGTCGCTGCCCCCAAGGAGCTTACAATCTAAGGTCCCTAACTTACATTCATACACTGCCTGGCCAAAAAAAAAAAAAAGGTGCCACCTGGAATTAACTAAGCAACTAACTAAACTAAGCTTGCAGTATCCTATTGGATAATTACTGCATGTGCCCAAAGAATGAGGTCAGCTGACTTCCTGAATATACTGAATGACCAGGTTATTTCATCAATGGATTTTTTCTTCCCTGATGGCACAGGAATATTCCAAGATGGCAATGCCAGGATTCATCAGAGCTCAAATTGTGAAAGAGTGGTTCAGGGAGCATGAGACATAATTGTCACACATGGATTGGCCACCACAGAGTCCAGAACCTAACCCCATTGAGAATCGTTGGGATGTGTTAGTGAAGGCTTTGGGCAGTGGTCCGACTCTCCCATCATCAATACAAGATCTTGGTGAAAAATGAATGTAACACTGGAGGGAAATAAATCTTGTGACATTGCAGAAGCTTATCGAAACAATGCCACATCGAATGCGCGCTGTAATCAAAGCTAAAGGCGATCCAACATCTGGGAGGATGTCTGGGATTACCCCTTCAGGCACCTCGTAGCTTCCAGAGACCGGTTGGTACAGTTCAAAATATTACATAAGTTCCACTTGACGCTGACTAGACTGCGTAGAGCGTTCCCTGACACTCCTGGGGCCTGCTGGCGTTGCCGTTTTGATGCCCCCACATATACACATATGAGATGGATTGTCCATCCCTACTTGCTTACTGGTCCGAGGTACTGGACTTTATAGCTAGAGTCAGGGGCTGACTGGCAACTTTCGGCCCAGGGGGCAAGTATAAACCAGGAGCTCCCCTCCCATTCTCCCTCTTCCAGGCTTCCTCCTGACCCCCATTCTAGGCTGAAGCTCTACTCCAGGTACTCTCTACTCACTGGCCGAACCTGGGTAGAAGAGTCTCCAGTGTGGCATGGAACTGGCCTCTGTTCAGACACAGTTTACATCATCCATGCTGGAGGAGGCCTGTTCTCTGTCCTTGTCTTTATCCTGCACTCAGTAGGTCAGAGACTTTTTACTTTTCTTCACCAGGAATTTTTTAGACATGTCTTATTACGGGGACATTCCTTTTTACGGGGCATCAGAGTGGCCTGGAGGGAAATTGCCCCCCTGCCCCCTGGCCCAGTCCTCCCCTGGCTAGAGTGACCACCACCCGTGTGCCTCCCAAAATTGATTTCTGCATCCTGGGACTTGTGAATGCCCTGGCCCGTTCGGTAGCAACCCGCACCCTACTGCGTCTATTACTTTTTTACGCGAGGAAATTGGTGGTTCTCAGGTGGCGGAAACCTGATGCCCCCACCCTTTCCTTGTGGAAAGCTCTGGTGAACTCTACAATCCCTCTTTACAAAGCTGCATACACCAACAGAGGTTGTCCTCAGAAGTTCACAAAGGTTTGGAGCATATGGTTGGAGGCGAAGGACACTGCTAATGATTGTGAGGTTCCAAACATAGTAGTTCAATAATCCGCTTTTTTTTTTTTTTCTCATCACCTGGTGTACTGGGGGACTCTTGGACTGTAGCCACTTTATCTACATCCTGTTATTCCGCAGATGGACTCCTTCTTCAGTCACTACCTTCTTCTGGTGACGCACGACCTTGATATTTTATAGCAGCAGCCATGATTGGGGTTTTGTTTTTTAGTTGTTGCACTTGTTGTATGTGTTATTTCTGTATTTTGTTGAGCCAGGGTATGCCCAATGGCTCTGTTTTTGTACTATTTTTCTAAAAATAATAAAAATAATTTTCAAAAAAAAAAAAAGGCGGTCCAACATGTGTGACCTTTTTTTTAGGCCAGGCAGTGTACATCCACATACTAGGGACAAGTTAGACAGGAGTCGGTTAACCTACCAGCATGTCTTTGGAGTGTAATGCCTCGTACACACGCAACGATTATCGGCCGACCGATCGGCCGTCTTTTGTCCAGTGTTGTTGTGTTGGTTGAAATGTGCTCTAGACTGCACACGAATTTTCTCGGCCAACAACAAAAGCCAACTTCAGAAGTGATGTCATGTGCTGGTTTACTTTCCGTGTGTTTTTTCTGCTCTGAGCATGCCCAGTCTTGCTCATTAGATTTCTGTCTGCCGAAATCTGTACTGACTGACGGAAAATCGGCCGTTCTATTGACGGCCAACAAAAATTTTATAGCATGCACACCAGATTTTGTTCAGCCGAAAAGTCGCAGTTGGTTGTCGGAATCATCATACTAACAAGCCGACAATCGGCCGATCGGACGTTGGCCGAAAATTCATGGCCAACAATCGTTGCGTGTGTACGAGGCTTAAGAGGAAACCCACACAGGCACAGGGCGAACATGCAAACTCCAGGCAGGTAGGGCCATTGTTGGGATTCAAACCACTGACTACATTAATATCAGAGGACCCAACTGATTTGAATAAACTGTATCTCCTCCTTCAGGCAAGTGTCGACCTGGAAGAGAATGCAGGATGTACAGAGCAAACACCTTGTAAAAACTATTCAGACATGGCAGCTGCCATATTTGTATCTTCACTGGTCCACTTGAAAGAGAGACTGTCCTTTTGCCCAACTGGGACGGAGTGACAGTGCCTGCAGATAACTCACCACCTCTCTGCTGTAGTATCCCTGTGTGGAAGCTTACCGCACATGGTAATCTGCCAGCTTGGTGATTGGCCGCTTTGGCCCAAGTACTGTCAGATAAGTAAGGTCACCTGCTTCTTCATGCCAGGAAACTGAATTATCAATGGCTCTGATAGTGCAGGAAGTTGAATTGGGCCCGCTCCGTTATTGGGAGCATCGGGGGTGTGGGGAGGCGCAGTGGTCATACCCTGTTATTGAGGGCTTTTTTTTTTTTTGTGGTTCAGAGAGGTGGAGTGGGCCTGCTCTGCTATTGAGGGCTCCAGCAATGTGGGGAGGTAGAGTGGGCCAGCTCAGTTATTATTAGTTCAAGCAGTGCTAATAAATGAGTGGGCCCAGTCTGTTATTGGGGGCTCTGATGATGCAGGAAGGCAAAGTGAGCCCGCTCCAATAATAAGGGCTTCGGCAGGGAGGTGCAGTGGCCCCACTTTATTATTGAAGGCTCCAACAATGCAGGCAGATGACGTGGGCTCCCCCAGTTCTTAATAGCTCCAGCAATGCGGAAAGGTGGAATGGGCTCACTCCAATATTGAGGGCTCCAGTGGTGAATGAATATGCCATCTCTGTTATTGATGGCTCTGGCAGTGCCTGGAGGCAGAGTGGGTCCACCCTGTTGTTGAGGGCTCTGGCAGTGCATGGAGGCACAGTAAGTCCACTCTGTGGTTGAGGGCTCTGGATGGTGCATGGCGACAGAGTGGGCCCGCTCTATTGTTGAGGGTTCTTGCGGTGCATGTAGGCAGAGTGGGCACACTCTGTTGTTGAGGGTTCTTGCGGTGCATGTAGGCAGAGTGGGCACACTCTGTTGTTGAGGGTTCTTGCGGTGCATGTAAGCAGAGTGGGCACACTCTGTTGTTGAGGGTTCTTGCGGTGCATGTAGGCAGAGTGGGCACACTCTGTTGTTGAGGGTTCTTGCGGTGCATGTAGGCAGAGTGGGCACACTCTGTTGTTGAGGGTTCTTGCGGTGCATGTAAGCAGAGTGGGCACACTCTGTTGTTGAGGGTTCTTGCGGTGCATGTAGGCAGAGTGGGCACACTCTGTTGTTGAGGGTTCTTGCGGTGCATGTAGGCAGAGTGGGCACACTCTGTTGTTGAGGGTTCTTGCGGTGCATGTAAGCAGAGTGGGCACACTCTGTTGTTGAGGGTTCTTGCGGTGCATGTAGGCAGAGTGGGCACACTCTGTTGTTGAGGGTTCTTGCGGTGCATGTAGGCAGAGTGGGCACACTCTGTTGTTGAGGGTTCTTGCGGTGCATGTAGGCAGAGTGGGCACACTCTGTTGTTGAGGGTTCTTGCGGTGCATGTAAGCAGAGTGGGCACACTCTGTTGTTGAGGGTTCTTGCGGTGCATGTAAGCAGAGTGGGCACACTCTGTTGTTGAGGGTTCTTGCGGTGCATGTAGGCAGAGTGGGCACACTCTGTTGTTGAGGGTTCTTGCGGTGCATGTAAGCAGAGTGGGCACACTCTGTTGTTGAGGGTTCTTGCGGTGCATGTAGGCAGAGTGGGCACACTCTGTTGTTGAGGGCTCTGCCTCTGGCAGCCAGTGCATGGAAGCACAGTAGGTCCACTCTGTGGTTGAGGGCTCTGGATGGTGCATGGCAACAGAGTGGGCCCACTCTGTTGTTGAGGGTTCTTGCGTTGCATGTAGGCAGAGTGGGCCCACTCTTTTGTTGAGGCCTCTGGCAGTGCATGGAAGCAGAGTGGGCCCACTCTGTTGTTGAGGACTCTGGTAATGCAGGAAGGTGGAGTGGGCCATTCAGTTATTAATTGCGCTGGTAGGGCAGGGAAGTGGAATGGGTCAATTCCATTACTGAGGGCTTCAGCAGTGAGGGGAGGTTAAATGCGCCCACTCTGTTGTTGAGGGCTCTGCTAATTTGGGAAGGTGGAGTAGGCCTGCTTAGTTATTAATAGCTCCGGCAGTGCAAGGAGAATGAGTGGGCTTGCTCATTATTGAGGGCTATGGCAGTGCGGGGAGGTAGAATGGGCCTGCCCTGTTAGAACTCTGGTGATTCAGGAAGGCAGAGTGGGCCTACTCTATTATTGAGGGCTCTGGTGTTGCAGGAGTGCAAAAAGTATACATACAGTGGATATAAAAAGTCTACACACCCCTGTTAAAATGTCAGGTTTCTGTGATGTAAAAAAAAAAAAATGAGACAAAGATAAATCATTTCAGATCTTTTTCCACTTTTAACCACTTCTGGAGTGGAAAGATTTGCCCCCTTAATGACCAGGCCATTTTTTGCGGCACTGCGTTACTTTAACGGACAATTGCACAGTCGTGTGACGCTGTACCCAAATAAAATTGAGGTCCTTTTTTTTCCACAAATAGAGCTTTCTATTGGTAGTATTTGATCACCTCTGTGATTTGTATTTATTGCGCTATAAACAAAAAGAGCGACAATTTTTCACTGCCTGCTATATAACATTCAGAATAAAAAAAAATTAAAAATCAAATTTTTTCATCCTTTCAGGCCAATTTGTATTCTGCTACATATTTTTGGTAAATCCCAATAGGCATTTTTTTGATTGGTTTGGGCAAGATTTCTTGTCTACAAACTAGGGGAAAGATTTATGTCATTTTTTTTTTACTAGTAGTGGCGTCAATCTGCAACTTTTAGTGGGACTGCGACATTGCGGCGGACAGATCGGACCCCTAACTGACATTTTTGACACTTTTGGGGGTACCAGTGACATTACTACAGTAATCAGTGCTATAAATATGCATTGTTACTGTAATAATGACGCTGGCAGGGAAGGGGTTAACACCAGGGACTAGGAAAGGGTTAAGTGTGAGCCTAGGGAGTGTTTTCTAACTGTATGGGGAGGGACTTGTAAAATGACCATAGAGACCTGTGTTCCTATATAGAAGGATCACAGGCGCTCTGTGATCATTCCAGAGAGAATGACGGTCAGCTGTGTTTACAACAGCCGACCATCCTTCTCTCTCAGCGGGGAGCGATTGCGGGTGCCAGGCATCCCCGCTGCGTAGTGGGGGGCGGGAGCGCTGTACAGGTACGGCAATTCCTGCAGCCGAGCCAGCCTGCCGCAGTATATATGCGGCAGGCGGTCGGCAACAAGTTAAATAAAAAAACATTTTGAATTTTATTGATTGTGTATCTTGTCTAAGCTGTCCCGAGATTGTCCATTCTTCTATTTGTTGGAGCGGCAGTGCTTTTTCCTTTTCCCATTCATCAATTATGCCTATTACAATTTATTATCCTCTGCTGTTTGTTCTCTAGTTACTGTATATAATCTGATACTCTGTTCCATATATTATCCTCCTGAAGAAGTGGTAAAACCCCGCCAAACATAACAGATTGCATTTCATTTTACAGAATTTTTTTATTCACAGTGCTTCACTTTTTCGACACTTTGTTATGTTACAGCCATATTCCAAAATGAATTTTCATTATTTTCCTCAAAATTCTAAAAAAATTCTACAAACAATCCCCCATAATGACAACCTGAAAGAAGTTTTTTTGAAATCTTTGCAAATTTATTAAAAATAAAAAATAAAAAAATCCCATGTACATAAGTATTCACACCCTTTGCCATGACACTCAAAATTGAGCTCAGGTGCATTCTGTTTCCACTGATCAACCTTGAGATGTTTCTACAACTTGATTGGAGTTCACCTGTGGTAAATTCAGTTGATTGGACATGATTTGGAAAGGCACACACCGGTCTATATAAGGTCCCACAGTTAACAGTGCATGTCAGAGCACAAACTAAGCCATGAAGTCCAAGGAATTGTCTGTAGACCTCCGAGACAGGATTGTATGGAGGCACAGATCTGAGGAAGGGTACAGAAAACGTTCTTCAGCATTGAAGGTCCCAATGAGCACAGTGGCCTCCATTATCCATAAATGGAAGAAGTTTTGGGACCACCAGTACTCTTCCTAGAGTGGGCCGCCCAGCCAAACTGATTGATTGTGGGAGAAGGGCCTTAGTCAGGGAGATGACCAAAAACCCGATGGTCACTCTCAAGCATTTCTCTGTGGAGAGAGGAGAACCTTCCAGATGAAAAACCATCTCTGCAGCCCTCCACCAATCAGGCCTGTATGGTAGAGTGGCCAGACGGAAAAGGCACATGACAGCCCATCTGGAATTTGCCAAGAAGCATCTGAAGGACTCTCAGACCATGAGAAACAAAACTAATGAAACAAAGATTGAACTCTTTGGCCTGAATGGCAAGCGTCATGTCTAGAGGAAACCATCACCTGGCCAATACCATCCCTACAGTGAAGCTTGGCGGTGGCAGCTTCATGCTGTGGGGATGTTTTTCAGCAGCAGGAACTGGGAGACTAGTCAGGATTGAGGAAAAGATGAATGTAGCAATGTACAGAGACATCCTTGATGAAAACCTGCTCCAGAGCACTCTGGACCTCAGACTGGGGTGAAGGTTCATCTTCCAACACGACAACAACCCTAAGCACACAGCCAGGATAACTAAGGAGCGGCTATGGGACTACTCTGTTAATGTCCTTGAGTGGCCCAGCCTTGAACCCAATTGAATATCTCTGGAGAGATCTGAAAATGGCTGTGCACCAACGCTCCTCATCCAACTTGATGGAGCTTGAGAGGTCCTGCAAAGAAGAATGGGAGAAACTGCCCAAATTAGGTGTGCCAAGCTTGTAGCATCATACTCAAAAAGACTTGAGGCTGTAATTGGTGCCAAAGGTGCTTCACCAAAGTATTGAGTAAAGGCTGTAAATATTTTTGTACATTTTTTTTCATTTTTTATTTTTAATAAATTTGCAAAGATTTCAAACAAACTTCTTTCAGGTTGTCATTATGGGGGATTGTTTGTAGAATTGTGGGATTTTTTTTTTTTTTTCGTTTTTTATTTTTAATACATTTGCAAAGATTTCAAACAAACTTGATTCTTATTGTCATTATGGGGGGATTTTTTGTAGAATTTTGAGGAAAAAAAAAATGAATTTAATCCATTTTGGAATAAGGCTGTAACAAAATGTGGAAATATTAAAGCACTGTGAATACTTTCTGGATGCACTAAATGTTTTGTATATATATATATATCCTTAATTTTATCTTTTCGTATAAATAAAAATTTTGATTTTTTTTCATTGTGTATCTTGTCTAAGTGGTACGGAGATAGTCCATGCTTCTGTTTGTTGGAGACTATTAGGGGAACTGGTTCTCCTCCCAATCTTTCCATAAACTGACAATGACTCCATTGTATTCCCACATCTGAAAAGTCTGCCAATAAAAGGGAAATTAGGAATGAAGGTGAGCCTGCCCCCGGCCAATTCACTGTCTTTGCTGCACTTTTATGGAAATGATGGGAAGAGTCAGAGATGTGATAGAGCCAGGTAAACAAAAAGCAGTAATAAGGGAAAGTTCCAGCTTAAAACCTTCAAAATTCTGAGATTATCATCCATTTGTAGCGCTCACCCCCTTAACGGCCTGCTGATTTGGTCTCAAGGTTCTTTCCCCAATAGGTGCTCCAAGCCAGACACACTCTCAGGCACTCCTCCGGGTGGAAGATTAGTTTAGAGATATTCTTTTCCTTGCTTTATTGAAAGAAACTCGAACTTGGATGAGTGCAGGGTAACTGTGGGATATTCCAGCAAAATTCAATGGTAGTGGCTTGAGGACACCTATTCCCACCTTAGGCCCCATTCACACCTTGAAGCTGGGAGCTCCAAAACGCTAGAGGAGGAAAAAATCAACAATTCTCTATGGGGACAGTTCACATCTCCACTCCAAGTCGCCTGAAGCCAAATGCCTGAAGCTCAAAAAAGTTCTGGAGCTTTTTTTGTAGCTTGAATCGGGTAGATTTGAGCGTTTTGGCCCATTTTATTCCCATAGAATAAAATGGGAAATGCATCATTCGCGCATTTTTGTGCGCATTTGCGTGCTTTGTCATGCGTATTTGCGCGATTTTCTGCTCAAATGAAAACATTTTAAAAATAAAATAGTAATAATATATGAATAAATAAATGTAAAATAAGTACAGAAATCACAAAAATCATCATAAATAATAAATAAATAAAATAAATGCATAATATGTAATAATACAAAAATAATAAACCCCTAACCTTAAAAAACGATTAATAAATTATTATTATTAATATTATTATTATTAATAATAGAAAATAATATACATAAACACCTAACCCCCCAAAAAAATAAAAATTACGATTACTAGAATAATAATGTATTTATTTATTTATTTTGTGTTACATAGTTGCATAGTCAGGTTGAAAAAAGACATAAATCCATCTGGCTCAACCAATAAAAAGAAAAAAAAAAAAAACAGTAAAGAAAACCCAACCATACAATCCCATATACACAATCCTATACCAACATTTGCTATTGCCACACTGATTCTCCTCCCAGCCAATCAGGAAGCGGGTCCTGAGACCTGTTTCCCAATTGGCCAAAGCAGAAGGCATTCCCTTGATCCAGAGGAAGGCAAAAAAAATCCCAGCAAAGCATGATCCAATTTGCTACAGCAGGGGAAAAAAACTGTTAGGGTTAGGGTGTTAAGCTATTTATTATTATTAATTTATTTTATTTTTTTTAAGGGTTAGAGGTTTAGGTTAGGGGTTAATTATTTATTTATTATTACTTAGTACCAATGTTCCCTCTAATTTTTTACTGTGCTGAGCAAATAAAAAGATTTCTGAGCGCAAACCTTTAGACTGAGCAATGGGGGGGGGGGGGGGGGACGTCAATGCAGAGTGACCAGCGTGCCCCCAATCAATTGCAGAGTGCCACAGCAATGCCCCCAATCAATTGCAGAATGCACAGCAATGCCCCCAATAAATTGTGAGTGCCCACAGCAATGCCCCCAATAAATTGCAGAGTGCACAGCAATGCCCCCAATAAATTGCAGAGTGCACAGCAATGCCCCCAATAAATGCAGAGTGCCACAGCATTGCCCCCAATAAATGCAGAGTGCCACAGCAATGCCCCCAATAAATTGCAGAGTGCACAGCAATGCCCCCAATAAATTGCAGAGTGCACAGCAATGCCCCCAATAAATGCAGAGTGCCACAGCATTGCCCCCAATAAATGCAGAGTGCCACAGCAATGCCCCCAATAAATGCAGAGTGCCACAGCAATGCCCCCAATATACTGCAGAGTGCCACAGCAATGCCCCCAATAAATTGCAGAGTGCACAGCAATGCCCCCAATAAATTGCAGAGTGCACAGCAATGCCCCCAATAAATTGCAGATTGCACATCAATGCCCCCAATAAATTGCAGAGTGCCAACAGCAATGCCCCCAATAAATTGCAGAGTGCACAGCAATGCCCCCAATAAATTGCAGAGTGCACAGCATTGCCCCCAATAAATTGCAGAGTGCACAGCATTGCCCCCAATAAATTGCAGAGTGCACAGCATTGCCCCCAATAAATGCAGAGTGCCACAGCATTGCCCCCAATAAATTGCAGAGTGCACAGCAATGCCCCCAATAAATTGCAGAGTGCACAGCAATGCCCCCAAAGAAGACACACAGTTGGTTACTAGGATCCTCCGGCAGAGCAAAGAGGGACCTAGACTGTCAAAATGCAGATGTAGACTTCAGGAGTTCTGAATCAGTACTGTAAAAAGATGAGGGGGCGTGGCATTGCCTGACCTGCATGGAGTGAGGACATCTCACTCTGACCTGCATGGAGTGAGGACATCTCACTCTGACCTGCATGGAGTGAATTGATATCCCTGGGTACGATCATGGCAGCGATCCTCCGCTCTCCCCAGCACTTCCAGCGATGCCTCCTGGCTGAGTGGATCTTCTGGTGTTTGACCACCATCCGTAAGTGACTTGGCCCCCGCGAGACCCCCCCCGTGCACTTACCTTAAGGACGGTCACGGACCCGCTCACTTCAGTCCCCGGCTTCCCGCGTCTCCGTGCTCCCGAGTCCCGGCGCCTCCTCCTCGGTCAATGGCATGAAGTTGGCCTTTCGGCCAATCAGGAAGCAGGCGGACCCGCTCCCTGATTGGCCAGGAGGAGGATCCATGTGACAATAGCGAATTTTCATTCGCTATTGTCATACAATGGGCGTGCTCTCAGGGCGCACACTCTGCTCCCCGGCCGCCTCGTCTGCGCTGTTTAACTAGGTGCGCGGTCTACAAAGCTGCTTGCGCGGGACCATAAATTTCACTGCGCGTCCGCGCATGCGCGCACTTTAGGGGGAACATTGCTTAGTACTCATTTATTGAATGTATTTATTATTATTTTTTAATGATTATTTTTATTTATTTGTGTATTTTTTTTACTTTTATTTTCTAATTTATTAATATTATTATTATTAGTAATAGTAGTAGTAGTAGTAGTAGTATTAACACCCTAACAAAATAAATAATGTATAATCTTATCCCTAACTCCAACTCCTAATCCTAACCCTAACCTAACCCCAATTTCAACCCCTTACCCCAACGGAAAAAAAAAAAAAGAAGAATAATAATAATAATTAAAAAAAAAAGAAAAAAAAGCTGATGGAAAAGCTAAAAAAAAAGCTGAAATGCCTAGCAACAAATGATGCAACAGATAATAGTTTTTTCTATTGGCTAATAGAAAATACGCCAAAGATCAAAAATGCTGTATAAAAACATGCAAGTCGCGCATAAAAACGCGCCAAAATCGCAAAACGCTCAAAGACGCTACGGTCTGGTGTGAATGCAGCCATAGAGATACTGAGCACAGTCCTTGCCGTAGCAAATGATGGGCTCCATGAAGAATGTCCTCTTTAGGTACAGGCTGACTCTGATGTAGGAGTGATAGCAGCAGCACAAAATCACTGGGCTCTCACACATGGGTCTGACACAAGAGAAACAAAATACAAATAGTGCAGCACTAAACAGGGCCAACGCTGCCAGTAAGGCGACCTAAGCAGCTGCCTAGGGTGCAACTTAGCAGGGGGCGCCGGTGGAGCCTGACCTGAGGTAAGTGACTTACCGTAAGTCACTGAAGGGGTTTTAACCAGTGGCGGCTGGACCGTCCATTAGGGGCGCAGGGGCGCCGCCCCCCTCCTATTCATGCGCCCAGCCCCCTAATCTACATGCAAGGGCGCCGGACGCATGGTTTACGAGGGTTTTTTTTTCTTTTTAAGCATGTGATTAGAGCCAGAGGCTCTAATAGGCTTCAAAAAAGGGTGGGCTCGGGGCGCAGAGCCCACCCAGTTGTGTGACAATAGCAAATTAATATTTGCTATTGCCACACTGATTCTCCTCCCGGCCAATCAGGAAGCGGGTCCTGAGACCTGTTTCCCAATTGGCCAAAGGAGAAGGCATCCTATTGGCAGAGAAGGAGGGAGGAGACAGCCGCCGGGGGGGGAACATGGAGGAGAAGCCATCATTGTCCGGAGGAACAAGGTAAGTGAACTGGCGCCCGGGGGGGTATGGTGTGGACTGGACTCTGGAGTGATGAAGGGGTCAGTGGCCAGGTCCGTCTGCCGCCCCCCCTGACTGATGGCGCACCAGCTGCCACTGGTTTTAACCCCTTCAGCCACTTTTGAATGGGAGGTGGGAAAGCATATGAGGGGGGCAATTTTTATTTTGCCTAGGGTGGCAAAAATCCTTGCACCAACCCTGGCACTAAAACATATAACACACCATGTAGTGAACAAGTAATTTATGAATCATATTTCCAAAAAGCTTCATACTGTATATATATAGATATATATATTTATAGTCCCAAAAGCTGTGAATAATCCAATATGATATATTAGGATAAGGAGTCCCACATGCTGTGATAATAGTTAAAGGCAGGATCAAGTAGGTGTCCCCAGCCAAACCTCCTGCTGCTCTTACCAGACATTATGTGACCCCCTTACTAGGAGTGGTCAACTTGCACTTCATTTACAACAACAAGGCCAATATTTCAGACTGTTGATTATCCTCCCCTGTCTCCGGGTACTATGGCACCATAAAGAACTAGATAGGTAAAGCCGTAAACATCGCCCTCGATGATCTGGTTTCCCAGCAGGGACCAATCCATGTTAAGAGGCATGCAATAAAAGGTAATCCACATAGGGTGATATTGTATAAAAAAACAATTTATCAAAAGAGCAACACTCACATGAGTATGATATATCATAAGCATGTACAACTCCACAAGCTCATTTAATTCCAGGAAATAAAATAGCCGCCCGTCATTTGCGCATGCGTGGTAGCGTGTGTGCGTGGCTCCGCCCTACGCGTTTCATTGCATATGACGTCATCAGGGGCAGGCACGCACGCACATTACCATGCCTTGATATATAACAATGGATCCAGGAGGATCACTGTGATTGGCCCATAATTTCTGTAAGGGGGGCGGCTCAACCAATTAACATATGAGCAATTCCGAATACTAAAAACCTTGTAAACTTCTAATCTACTATCAGCGCCATCTTGTGTTGAAAAGCAAGTAAGCACCTAAAAACTATAATAAACAAAAATTTAAAAAATGAATGCCCCGAAGGTTGGCCGTGATAACCTCCTACACTAGGAGATATCTCATGAAGAACAATGACCATGTGTGATTACCCCACTTAATTACGCCAATCAAAATATTATCCTGCCAGGTTAGTGAGTAAGAAAGAACATCATTTTTAAAATCTATACATAACTATAAATATTAAAATCAAAATATCAGAACATCAATATGAAAAATTACTCCTTTTAATCATCAAAAGGAACCTGTTCATTATCCCCACATTAGGAAATCAAATATCAGCTATTTTCAACTTTTGTTGATGTAACAATTTATATCCCACTCTATATTCAAAGGTATAGGAGCATAGCACTTGAACTGATTCAGTGCATCTGGAAAGTATTCACAGCGCTTCACTTTTTCTACATTTTGTTATGTTACGGCCTTATTCTAAAATGGACTAAATTCATTATTTTCCTTGAAATTCTACAAACAATCCCCCATAATGACAACCTGAAAGAAGTTTGTTTGAAATCTTTGCAAATTTATTAAAAATAAAAAATGAAAAAAAATGTACAAAAATATTTACACCCTTTGCTTTGCTTCGCTTACTTTGGTGAAGCACCTTTGGCACCAATTTCAGCCTCAATTCTTTTTGAGTATGATGCTACAAGCTCGGCACTCCTATTTTGGGCAGTTTCTCCCATTCTTCTTTGCAGGACCTCTCAAGCTCCATCAGGTTGGATGGGGAGGGTCGGTGCACAGCCATTTTCAGATCTCTTCAGAGATGTTCAATCGGGTTCAAGTCTGGGCTCAGGGCACTCAAGGACATTCACAGTGTTGTCCTGTAGCCACACCTTTGTTATTCTAGCTGTGTGCTTAGGGTCGTTGTCCTGTTGGAAGATGAACCTTCGCCCCAGTCTGAGGTCCGGAGGGCTCTGGAGCAGGTTTTCATCAAGGATGTCTCTGTACATTGCTGCATTCACATTCCTCTTTCCTTCAATCCTGACAAGTCTCCCAGTTCCTACCGCTGCAAAATATCCCCAGAGCATGATGCTGCCACCACCATTATTCACTGTAGAGATGGTATTGGCCAGGTGATGAGCGGTGCCTGGTTTCCTCCAGACATGATGCCTGCCATCCCGCGACTTGCAATGGTTCGGGATCCGATACGCCAGTATGTGAACGGAGCCTAATTGTTCCTGATTGCATGATTAAGCTGGTTATGAGACCCCTTCTGTTGGAAAGGGAGCTGTACACACGGGCCGAAACTCAGCTAGTTCCTGGCAAACCAACCATTTTCGGACAATTTTCGGCCTGTGTGTACCCAGCACCAACCATAACATTACCCCTCCCTATAATTCTATTACTAACCCTTATTACAAATGTAGCAGGTTTTCCAGGCATTGGGCCTGATGTGGGTCTGCCATTGTTACCGGTGACACCTTTAGCCCATTTAAGCTGAATACCCAAATGTGAGATTTGAGTCAATGACCATTCCGGTATCTTTGGTTTGTTTTGTTTATTTGATAATGGGGATGGGAGAATAAGTGGGATACTCCTCTGGCTCAACTAGGTACAAATGGGACACTTTGCAGAAAAATGCCTTTCAGCGCTGTCTTGACGCCAGCTGGATGACGACCAACGCTTGCTGGCGCTTGAAAAATACTAACTTGCTGAGCTTGTGCTTGAACTTGACTTTTAACACTCTGGCTATCTCAAAAGTCCTGGACTAGACTGAGACTTGACTCTTGACACTCTGGTTAGCTCAAAAGTCCTGTAAACCAGTGGTCCTCAACTCCGGTCCTTGGGGCCCACTAACAGGCCAGGTTTGCAAGATGACTAAATTACATCACAGGTGATATAATTTGCTGCTTAGTGATTGCAGTACTCTAGTCTGCATCTCCCCCAGGTAATACTTAAAATCTGGCCTGTTAGTGGGCCCTGAGGACCGGACTTGAGGATCACTGCTGTAAACAGTTCACTCCAGCCCTTCACTGACTGAGGAAGCTCTTTGTAACTGCTTGTGCTGCTGCAACTCTCAACACTGTACACTTTAACTCTTCAGGGCCCAACCCCTGGCGCCCCCTTTACACTTCAGGGTCCTCTTACTAGGCACCCCCTCTACACTTCAGGGTCCTCTCACTAGGCACCCCTCTACACTTCAAGGTCAACACTGGCACCCCATTTACAGCTATCTAGCTCCTGGATCCCTTGGACCTTCACCGGAGTGGTCTCCTCTGCTAGGTAGACCCCCAGGGGCAGTTTACAGTACTCTCGAACTGGGAATGCTTTCCTGAAACTGGACCCCCTCTGCTCCGCTGGTTCTCGGCACACTGGGTCCTCTCTGCAGCTCAGCTCAGCTCACTCCGTCCCCTCAGGCAGCCGCCTGGGACACCCGACCCTGCTGACAGGAGGAGAGACAGCCGTACCCTCCCTCCTGGGACTCTGCTTCCCACCAAAGATGCTGCGTCATGCGCTCCCCTCAAACTTATACCCACTCCTAGAATCCTGTGCGGCAGAATCTGCCTTTCTGGGGTAGATACAGGCCGTAATGTGCCACTGATTGGGTTTCCTCCACTGCCCAACGAGAACCCATCTCATGGAACACAGTGGGGAGACTCCCAAGTCTCAATAGCAATAACACCGGGGAGACATGACAGCCCAGCTGAAAATCATGGCCCTGCTGTTAGGCAGCCAAGGCCCGCTATACTTTGCCTAGCACCTACCTTGTAGGGTGCTACACAATCTACATACTATCCTATACATTAACTGTTCCTGTAACCCTCAACACTAACATTAATATTCCCCTCTGCCTAACACTAACACCTCCTCCAGGGCCGTGCAGAGACCTTTGGAGGGGCAGGTGATCAAAGTATATAAAGGGCACATGGAACAGGGCTTTAAACGGGGCAGGTGCAGGGGGGGGGGGGGGTGATCAGTCGCTGCGGACACGGTTCAGGTGGTGGTCTGGTCAGAGGCAACGGGCATGGTGCAGGGGATGGTCAGAGGCTGCGGACATGGTGCAGGTTGTGGTAAGAGACTGTGGACATGGTGCATGTGGTGGTCTGGTCAGAGGTTGCAGACATGGTGCAGGGGGTGGTAAGAGGCTGTGGACATGGTGCAGGTAGGGGTCTGGTCAGAGGGTGCAGACATAGTGCAGGGGGTGGTAAGAGATTGCAGACATGGTGCAGGGGGTGATAAGAGATTGCAGACATGGTGCAGGGGGTGGTAAGAGACTGTTAACATGGTGCAAGGGGTGGTAAGAGGCTGTGGACATGGTGCAGGTGGTGGTCTGGTCAGAGGTTGCAGACAGATAAACCAGGTGTGAGGAGGTGACATTGTGCCCACTGATCCTTGACTTCTCCCATGTTCTTCAGGTGGCTCTCCACCTCTTTAAGGTTGCCTACTGCTGCCTTACACTAACCCTGTGTGTAACCTGCGTGTACCTTGCGTGTAACCTGTGTGTAACCTGCATGTACCCTGCGTGTAACCTGCGTGTAACCTGTGTGTAACCTCAGTGTAACCTGCGTGTAACCTGTGTGTAACCTGCATGTAACCTGTGTGTAACCTGCATGTAACCTGTGTGTAACCTGCATGTAACCTACGTGTAACCTGTGTGTAACCTGTGTGTAACCTGCATGTAACCTGTGTGTAACCTGCATGTAACCTGTGTGTAACCTGCATGTAACCTACGTGTAACCTGTGTGTAACCTGTGTGTAACCTGCATGTAACCTGTGTGTAACCTGCATGTAACCTACGTGTAACCTGTGTATAACCTGCATGTAACCTGTGTATCACCTGCGTGTAACCTGCATGTAACCTGCGTGTAACCTGTGTGTAACCTGTGTGTAACCCACATACAAACCTTTCCATTACTATTCCTGTAACACTGACATTCAATGACTGAACTCTAACACTAATACTCCCTGTAATCCTAACCCTCCCTAATGTACCCCTTGTTTACACACATACAGTATCTCACAAATTTACACTGTTATACAAGCTGTACACTCACTACTTTACATTGTAGCAAAGTGTCATTTCTTCAGTGTTGTCACATGAAAAGATATAATAAAATATTTACAAAAATGTGAGGGGTGTACT
>NC_138772.1:28525478-28707978 GCF_965119305.1 Pelophylax lessonae
CTCCTTGGAATCCAAACAATGATATGTTTTCTGAAAGCAGAGGCCCTGGAGAATAAAATGGTGGCATCTACAATTTCTTAATATTTACGCAACTTGTTTATCAATTTTCCATTTCCAGGAAAAAAAATACACTTCAATGAATTCCAGTGCGCACAACACACAATTTTTGGGTAAAATATTCAAGATGGGCTTGCATCGAGTAAGAAGATACCAAATACATGATGCCTTAAAGCGGATCTTCACTGCATCCGAGCACCACAAACTAAGAATAATATTTACAGTATCTCACAAAAGTGAGTACACCCCTCACATTCCTGTAAATATTTTATTCTATCTTTTCATGTGACAACACAGAAGAAATGACACTTTGCTACAATGTAAAGTAGTGAGTGTACAGCTTGTATAACAGTGTAAATTTGCTGTCCCCTCAAAATAACTCAACACACAGCCATTAATGTCTAAACCGCTGGCAACAAAAGTGAGTACACCCCTAAGAGGAAATGTCCAAATTGGGTCCAAAGTGTCCTGGCCATTGTACTGTTCCTCCTGCCCCCCTATACTATTCTTTCCAGCCCCCCCCCTGTTCTATTCTCTCCTGGCCCCCCCCTGCACTATTCTCTCCTGGCCCGCCTGTACTATTCTCTCCTAGCCCCCCTATACTATTCCCTCCCGGCCCCCTATACTATTCTCCCTTGGCCCCCCTGCACTATTCTCTCCTGGCCATCCTGTACTGTTCCCCCCTGCCCCCCCTGCACTATTCTCTCCTGCTCCCCTCTCCCCCCCCCCCCAGTAATGTTCCCTCATCGCCTCCCTTTACTATACAGTTCTTTCCTGTACACTGCGTATCTTAGGTTTGACCCAGAATTGAGCACCTGTGAAAAAAAAGCAAGCACAAGTTTCACATTAAGGAGGTAAGTTTTAATAATTTATTCTATTGCTTAATGCTATTTCTAAGAATAATTGTTATATCTACAGCTTGCTGATTACATCGATATTCCGTGAGCTGTAGATATGAAATTTATATCAGGGGTTCCCCGAACTCTCAGAGTCGGTTCACACTGAGGCGACACGACTCTGTACTACTTCGGGGGGACTTGTGCATTCCCATGCACCACGACTTCGGAGCAACTTGCAGGGACTTCACATAATGGAAGTCTATGCAAGTCGCTCCAGGTCGCCCCGAAGTAGTACAGGACCCTTTTTCTAAGTCGGAGCGACTTGTGTCGCTCTTATTAGAACGGGTCCTGTAGCGGTCAATGGACTGCGAGGGAGCGCGACTTGTCAGGCTGACAAGTCGCCTGACAAGTCGCGCTAGTGTGGACCGGCTCCAAGACTTTTCACCAGGGGTTCCTTGAAGGGATATAGGTTGAGAAAAACTGACCTAAGCCATCTTTATGTAGAGCAACATGTCTTTTTTTTTCAGATCCTCAGAGAGTTCTTTGCCATGAGGTGCCAGTGACCAGTATGAGAGTGAGAGCGATAACACTAAATGTAACACACCTACTCCCCATTCACAACTGAGACCTTGTAACACTAACGAGTCACATGACACAGGGGAGGGAAAATGGCTAATTGGGCCAAATTTAGACATTTTCACTTAGGGGTGTACTCACTTTTGTTGCCAGCTGTTTAGACATTAATGGCTGTGTGTTGAGTTATTTTGAGAGGACAGCAAATTTACACTGTTATACAAGGTGTACACTCACTACTTTACATTGTAGCAAAGTGTCATTTCTTCAGTGTTGTCACATGAAAAGATATAATAAAATATTTACAAAAATGTGAGGGGTGTACTCACTTTTGTAAAATACTATATATTTTCCTTCTCATTAGCCACAAAGGATATAAATGTGGGTTGTGTGCCTCAAATACATTGGCAGTCCCAGATCTTATCTTGTGATAGTAGCAGTGACATCCTCACGGTGCTGTACATAGCCTATGCCGAGACCAGAGCTGTGGGAAGGACCCATAGGGCTCCACCCACTACAGGCTGCCTGCAGTAAGTTACAGGAGGGGGCGGAGACAAGACCAGTAACCCTGCACAAGGAGAGAGAGCAGCAGTGGGCGGTCTTTATTACAGGAAGTCTCACACGGGATTACTGCACAGATCTGGAAGAAATACACAAAGCAAGTAGGGAAGAAGCAAAGCAAGAAGAATACGCATGATGAATTGATTATGGCAATATTTACTTATCCTGGTACATGAGAGTACAGGCACCCACAGCAAGGTATCTCCAATGTCTGCTGACATTTTTTTAGTTATAAGGTGACCACAGGCTAACCTTAAAGGGTAAATCCACCTAAAAAATGATATTCTAATTATAAGTGGAGCATTATGGGTTGAATCAGCCCCTGGATTCTTATATGTCTGGGATACTCCAACAGTGAGATCTCCCTGTCATACTTCACTCTGTTCCTGGCCACCTTGGTGTGTTCCAACTCCTCCTCCAGCAGGGATGGTGGGAACCCCTCACAATGGGCACAGCAGGCGTACCGGGCTGGGGACTTGGCACAGGGATGGTGGGAACTCCTCATAATGGGCACAGCAGGTGTACAGACCTGAGACCTCAGCACAGGGATGGTGGGAACCCCTTATAATGGGCACAGCAGGTGTACAGACCCAGGAACTCAGCACAGGGATGGTGGGAAGCCCTTATAATGGGCACAGCAGGTGTACAGACCCGGGAACTCAGCACAGCGATGGTGGAAACCCTCATAATGGGCACAGCAGGTGTACAGACCTGGGAACTCAGCACAGGGATGGGGGGAACCCCTCATAATGGGCACAGCAGGTGTACAGACCTGATAACTCAGCACAGCGATGGTGGAAACCCTCATAATGGGCACAGCAGGTGTACAGACCCAGGAACTCAGCACAGGGATGGTGGAAACCCTCATAATGGGCACAGCAGGTGTACAGACCCAGGAACTCAGCACAGGGATGGTGGAAACCCTCATAATGGGCACAGCAGGTTTAGAGAACCGGGAACTCAGTACAGCGATGGTGGGAACCCCTCATAATGGGCACAGCAGGTGTACAGACCCGGGAACTCAGCAAAGGGATGGTGGGAACCCCTAACAATGGGCACAGCAGGTATACAGACCTGGGAATGCATTACAGGTATGGTGAGAATCCCTGATAATGGGCACCTAACATAAAGTGAAGTATGAGTTTTGGGTGGACTGAGCATATAATAGATCCTATGAGAATGCATGCAGTGAGTGGTGTGTCCCCTCCTGTACCTGCTCCTCTCCCTCTCTGTGTATCAGGCTGCACTGACATATGCAGAGCTCCCATTCCCAGCCTACCAGGCAGCAGCTCCTTCTAAACTTACTTCAGCCCCCCTGACTGTACAAGGACTGCTGTGACCGGGGACACACATGGATCACCCACCTGCACCCTGCTGCACTGCTGCTGGACGGTGACCCCTCATCTCCTCTACTGGATCCCCCGTCTCCTCAAGGTCAGTGACATAAAAGGGGGGTCTGATGGCAGCGAGAACCCAAATAATAGGCATCATTGTCTGCACTTTCATTTGCATTGCAAAGCCCTGGTAGAAGTGAAGGCACATGCTGGATTGTCTATACTGATCCCTATACATCCCCTTCATCCTATACTGGGCTGGAATACTAATAGATCCACTGCAGAGAGATCTCACTCTGCATCCCTATACAGATCTGATCAATAATTCTTCAATGTAGATCAATACCCCCTGAGGATCCCTCTATATGTGCTGAGTGTTCAGCCTGCGGAGAGGTGGAGGAGGATTTTCTTTTATTTGTAGTATTTATTGTATGTGGAATGTGCGCAGAGGAAGCTTCCGAAGGCTGAAATGATGCAGAAGAAGAAGAAGAGCAGAGAGAACATTCCCGGATAATGACAGCGACAACCGCGATTCCTGGATCATTCCCCGAAAACACCGCATGATATTATTATTAGATATTTACATTTTATAGCTCTGACATATACCGCAGTGCTGTACAAAAAAAAACACCGAGCTATTCACATCAGTCTCTGCACCAGAGGAGCTTACACTCTACTGTCCCACCAGTCACACACTATTATTACTATTATTATGATTATTATTATTCATTTACATTTTATAGCTCTGACCTATTCCATAGCGCTGTACAGGGAACACTGAACCATTCACATTGTTTTATGCTTTAGGGGAGCTTACACTCTCTCCCCCCCCCCCCCCCCCCCCCACACACAGAGTCACCAGAGGAGCTTACACGCTAATGTCCCCCCCCCATACACACACACGTACACAGTCACCAGAGGAGCTTACACTCTCCCCGCAGTCACACAGCATTATTATTATACATTTATATAGCTCTGACATATACCGCAGTGCTGTACAAAAAAAATACACCGAGCCATTCACATCAGTCTCTGCACCAGAGGAGCTTACACTCTACTGTCCCACCACAGTCACACACTATTATTATGATTATTATTATATATTTACATTTTATAGCTCTGACCTATTTTATAGCGCTGTACAGGGAACAATGAACCATTCACATTGTTTTATGCTTTAGAGGAGCTTACACTCTAATACACCACCCCCCCCCCCAAACACACACACACACACAGTCAACAGAGGAGCTTACACTCTTCCCCCAGTCACACACTATTATTATACATACATTTATATAGCTCTTACATATACTGCAGTGCTGTACAGAGAACACTGAGCCAGTCACATCAGTCTCTGTAACAGAGGAGCTTACACTCTAATGCCCCCCCCCCCCCACACACACACAGTCACCAGAAGAGCTTATACTCTAATGTCCACCCCCCTCCCACAGTCACCAGAGGAGCTTACACTCTAATGCCCCCCCCCCCCCACACACACACACAGTCACCAGAGGAGCTTACACTCGAATGTCCCCTCCCCTACACACACACAGTCACCAGAAGAGCTTACACTCGAATGTCCCCTCACAGTCACACACTATTATTATCATACATTTATATAGCTCTGACATACTGCAGTGCTGTACAGAGATCACTGAGCCACTCACACCAGTCTCTGTACCAGAGGAGCTTACACTCTAATGCACCCCCCCCCCACACAGTAACCAGAGGAGCTTACACTCTAATGTCCCCTCCCCCCACAGTCACACACTATTATTATTATTATTATTGTACATGTATATAGCTCTGACATATATGGCAGTGGTGTAGAAATTGAGGGTATGTAGTGGTAATGACAGGAGGGCGGTGTGTTGGGTCTAGGGGGGGGGCAGTGTGTTGGGTGTAGGGGGGGGGAGCAGTGTGTTGGGTGTAGGGGGGGGCAGTGTGTTGGGTGTAGGGGGATGGATTGGATCACATGGTGTCAAAGTGCTGATGGTTGCAGAGCCTGCAGAGTGGAGAACGCAGCACTGCAGAGACACCGGCTGAGCTATAATTGGAAGCAGCTCTACCCACCCACATCGCTGCCATCCATCGCAGACTCTAGAAGTAACCTGATAATATCCCGGAGTGTAGATAAGACGCTCCATCTGATAACATTATATCCCCCCTCCAGTTTAGTTATACCGGCTCCTCTCCTGGACTAAAATGACTTCCTCTGATTTCATTGCACACTGTGAGCTTCTCACAATGCATTGGAAGTTGCAGCAAGTCAGATAGAGCCCAGCCTCAATTCCTGGCTGGAGGGCGCCCAGCATCATCTAGCACTTTCTTTCCCAACCTGACTGTTCCTGGCCCCACCCCTTAGATTCATTGGATTCCCATACTATCAATTGTGGCGGCGCAGCATTACACGTGGTGTACATGCAAATTCAGCCTGCCTTCCGACTGACACACGCCCATCAAGGCATTCTGATATTTGCATAACTCCTCCCAAGGGCCGGCCTACTGCTTGCATCGGGACTGAGGGCTCCTCATAGGAGGACTGAGGGCTCCCCATAGGAGGACTGAGGGCTCCCCATAGGAGGACTGAGGGCTCTCCATAGGAGGACTGAGGGCTCTCCATAGGAGGGTTCACCATAGGAGGACTGAGGGTTCTCCATAGGAGGGCTCCCCATAGGAGGACTGAGGGCTCTCCATAGGAGGGCTCCCCATAGGAGGACTGAGGGCTCTCCATAGGAGGACTGAGGGCTCCCCATAGGAGGACTGAGGGCTCTCCATAGGAGGACTGAGGGCTCTCCATAGGAGGGCTCCCCATAGGAGGACTGAGGGCTCTCCATAGGAGGGCTCCCCATAGGAGGACTGAGGGCTCTCCATAGGAGGACTCCCCATAGGAGGACTGAGGGCTCCCCATAGGAGGACTGAGGGCTCCCCATAGGAGGACTGAGGGCTCTCCATAGGAGGACTGAGGGCTCCCCATAGGAGGACTGAGGGCTCTCCATAGGAGGACTGAGGGCTCCCCATAGGAGGACTGAGGGCTCCCCATAGGAGGACTGAGGGCTCTCCATAGGAGGGTTCACCATAGGAGGACTGAGGGTTCTCCATAGGAGGGCTCCCCATAGGAGGACTGAGGGCTCTCCATAGGAGGGCTCCCCATAGGAGGACTGAGGGCTCTCCATAGGAGGGCTCCCCATAGGAGGACTGAGGGCTCTCCATAGGAGGACTGAGGGCTCCCCATAGGAGGACTGAGGGCTCCCCATAGGAGGACTGAGGGCTCTCCATAGGAGGGCTCCCCATAGGAGGACTGAGGGCTCTCCATAGGAGGACTCCCCATAGGAGGACTGAGGGCTCCCCATAGGAGGACTGAGGGCTCCCCATAGGAGGACTGAGGGCTCTCCATAGGAGGACTGAGGGCTCCCCATAGGAGGACTGAGGGCTCTCCATAGGAGGGCTCCCCATAGGAGGACTGAGGGCTCTCCATAGGAGGACTGAGGGCTCTCCATAGGAGGGCTCCCCATAGGAGGACTGAGGGCTCTCCATAGGAGGGCTCCCCATAGGAGGACTGAGGGCTCTCCATAGGAGGACTCCCCATAGGAGGACTGAGGGCTCCCCATAGGAGGACTGAGGGCTCCCCATAGGAGGACTGAGGGCTCTCCATAGGAGGACTGAGGGCTCCCCATAGGAGGACTGAGGGCTCTCCATAGGAGGGCTCCCCATAGGAGGACTGAGGGCTCTCCATAGGAGGACTGAGGGCTCCCCATAGGAGGACTGAGGACTCCCCATAGGAGGACTGAGGGCTCTCCATAGGAGGGTTCACCATAGGAGGACTGAGGGTTCTCCATAGGAGGGCTCCCCATAGGAGGACTGAGGGCTCCCCATAGGAGGGCTCCCCATAGGAGGACTGAGGGCTCTCCATAGGAGGGCTCCCCATAGGAGGACTGAGGGCTCTCCATAGGAGGGCTCCCCATAGGAGGACTGAGGGCTTCCCATAGGAGGACTCCCCATAGGAGGACTGAGGGCTCCCCATAGGAGGGCTCCCCATAGGAGGACTGAGGGCTCCCCATAGGAGGACTCCCCATAGGAGGACTGAGGGCTCCCCATAGGAGGACTGAGGGCTCTCCATAGGAGGGCTCCCCATAGGAGGACTGAGGGCTCTCCATAGGAGGGCTCCCCATAGGAGGACTGAGGGCTCCCCATAGGAGGACTCCCCATAGGAGGACTGAGGGCTCTCCATAGGAGTACTGAGGGCTCCCCATAGGAATACTGAGGGCTCCCCATAGGAGGACTGAGGGCTCCCCATAGGAGTACTGAGGGCTCCCCATAGGAGGACTGAGGGCTCCCCATAGGAGGACTGAGGGCTCTCCATAGGAGGACTGAGGGCTCTCCATAGGAGGACTGAGGGCTCTTCATAGGAGTACTGAGGGCTCTCCATAGGAGGGTTCACCATAGGAGGACTGAGGGTTCTCCATAGGAGGGCTCCCCATAGGAGGACTGAGGGCTCTCCATAGGAGGACTGAGGGCTCTCCATAGGAGGACTGAGGGCTCTCCATAGGAGTACTGAGGGCTCTCCATAGGAGGGTTCACCATAGGAGGACTGAGGGTTCTCCATAGGAGGGCTCCCCATAGGAGGACTGAGGGCTCCCCATAGGAGGACTGAGGGCTCCCCATAGGAGGACTGAGGGCTCCCCATAGGAGGACTGAGGGCTCTCCATAGGAGGACTGAGGGCTCTCCATAGGAGGACTGAGGGCTCTCCATAGGAGTACTGAGGGCTCTCCATAGGAGGGTTCACCATAGGAGGACTGAGGGTTCTCCATAGGAGGGCTCCCCATAGGAGGACTGAGGGCTCCCCATAGGAGGGCTCCCCATAGGAGGACTGAGGGCTCCCCATAGGAGGGCTCCCCATAGGAGGACTGAGGGCTCCCCATAGGAGGGCTCCCCATAGGACAAGCAGAATGGGGGGTCCCCCTAGGGTGTGGGACTTTACCGGCAAACACACTTCCACAAGTAGATAAAAATAAATCGTTTTATTAAACAAGGTTTAAAATTGATCTTACATAGATCGAACGGGTATAAAGGTCACATAGGTTGTACAGATAGTGTAGATGGGTATAATTAACAAAAAAGAAATGAGGAGACTTGTATTGCATATACTCAAAGGTACATATTAGCTTCTTGAAGGAAATCCTCCCACCCGACGCGTTTCAGGCACGCAGGCCTTTCTTCAGGGGTCTGAAGTGGGGAGATTTGTGATTTCCTACATGACATGATAAGTATTGTTTAGATTAGTTGCATAAACATATTATCCAATACAATATAAGTATACAGTATAAGTAAGTTATCAGATATACATTGTATATGTTGCACGTATAGGTAAAGCTTGGATTCTTAAAAATTCATACCTGTAAGCTACTGAAGAAGTGACAAGAGAGTCACGGCTGTTAAATGAAAGGAAAGAAAAGGGTTCCGCTGTGCAGGATACCGACGTGGGCGCCAACTGGGTCCCTGAGGCTGCAGGTCCTCCCGTATGTGGCCCCAGCGAGGATGCCTAGGTTGGGGTCACACTGGCGTCTGTGTAAATGTATATGCAAAGGAATGGTTCGCATTATGTTCTCTGCGTAGGTAGTATATTTTTGAATAAGAAAAAAAGGGGAAGGGGAGATACCTTCTGGTAGTTGTCTCAGCACCTATGCTTAAAGGGGTTGTGGAGTATCTGTTCCACTGAGAGTCGAAAGGTAGGGGAAGTTTTATTTGTTTCTGGAAAATAAAAATAAAAAGATAAATAAAAATTGTACCTATTTTCAATGGGGTGTTTTGGTTGGATTGTGTCAAAAGGTTAGTAGTAACCATGTATGTGTTGTACTCATACCTTGTAGTATTTGTATCCAAGAAGGGACTTTATGCCCGAGGGAGTAGGGAATTGTGTAGTTGGTTCCCGATGGGTGAAGGACGAATGGTCCTGAGAGACTATTACAATGGGAACATAACAGAGTATGTAATACTTACTGGAATATGTGTCTGGAAATTAGGGGGATAATGTAGACAATATACAAGGTAAGATATATTAAGGAGGGGAGGGTGTCCAGGAGTAAAAAAGAGAGGTCAGACTGGTAGATTACCTGATATTGTTCAGAGGTGATGTAATTTTTGTTAAAGGAATAGGTCTCCCTGTTGGTTCCTGAAATTGTAAAATCCGTGTTAGGTCATCTTCAGCTACATGTTTGGTTGGGTGAAAGGGATAAAATCCAGGTATTTACCTTAGGGAGTAGTTGCGGATGAATTTGCGGTGTCAGCAGCGGCGGATGCTGTGTCTAGTGTCCGCCGCTGTTTATATGTGGAGTGAGAGACGCCGGAGCATGCGCAGTGCGTGCCACGCGCTCGCTCCGGCGCTGAAGGTGACCAATGGCATCCCCCGCCGATGGAACGCAGGCCACGCCCCCAGATGCGGAAGCGCGGCCTGCGTTCCAGCGGCGCCGACGCAGTGACTGGCTCAACCATAGCGGGCGGGGCCGAGATGATCGGGTGGTGTCCGCAGGAGGAGCCAGGATGTAGGGGGAGCCCGCATGTAAATTGCGTGCCCCCCCCGGGTGCGCCGGGTGGAGCAACAGGGAGAGCAACAGCCAAAGGGGGTGGAAAATTAGGGCGGAGTCGGCCTATGCATATCGGAATGTTAGTGTGAAGAGAGGAGCAGAGAGCAGGTCAAGAAAGGTAGGGGAAAAGGAAAGCAATGAAGGTGGATAGTGGGGATGGCTGTTGTGGATCCCTGGGGGATCCATTCTAATATTCAAACACATTTTGTTGCATTGTTCCATATGTGGAGAAGACAACACATTATATAACAGGTAAATATAGTATGAAAATATTATACAGTATATACGTAGAAAACACTTTGTTTATATATACAGAATATGTCCGAGGCTAGCAACAGCTCACTATATCAGTGTTATTAAAGGTAAACAGTATATATTTAATGATCTGTGCGAGTGGTTTGATTTCTATATCTTATCCATCACTCTGTGTGTGTCTACGTTATATGCTGCACATATAAGAATATATCAATATCGAGAATACTGAAAGACCTGAAACCAGGGACCTCAAGTGGTCTGGGAGCAGCAGACCTATTTGGTATAAACACAGTAATGAGCAAATCATGTAGAAGTTACTGATAGCATACATGTGTTTCTGTAGGGGAAGGAAAAAAGTTTAGTTCAATATTTTTAGGCACATTCTGCATACTGATGGATGGAAAATGGGGGGGGGGGGGGGGGGGAAAAATTGTTGATGTGAGCTGGTAAAGAATGGGGGAAAAAAGGGGGGGGGGAAGGAGAATGGGGGAGGGGGAACAGGGTTGTTGGAGGAAGATGAGTGGGGTGGTGTGAGTTCACTTTTCACAGCCTCCAGAGGAGAACCCCTCTAGAAAGGGTCTAAAGCTGAGAGAGTCATTAAGGCCTGGAGGTGAAGTGGCATTCAGTTCTATTATCCATCGTGTTTCACGTTGTAGGAGTGTTTTGTTCCAGTCTCCCCCTCTTTTGTTTGGGTGTATTCTGTCTAGAATTAAAAACTGGATAGCGGGGAAGTGGCCATAATGGAAATCTCTTACGTGCCTGCCAAGGGGTAGGTCTGGATTTGCTGTCTTCATACTTAAAATGTGTCTGTAGGCTCTGTTGTGAAATTCAAGTTTTGTTTTGCCTACATAGTACCCACCGCATGGGCAGAGTAGTAAGTATACTACCCCGATGGTCTTGCAGTTGGCGTAGTGGCGGGGTTTATACTTTTTACCATTAGGTAGGATGATGTTGGGGTTAATGCACATATACTGACAATATGTGCATCCACCGCAACGAAAGGTTCCTGGTCTTTTACAGGGGTCTCGTCTCGGTTCACCAGTGTATTCACTGTGGACTAGCATATCCTTCAATGACTTCGTTTTTCTAAATGTTATAGCAGGGGTCTGTTGTATATGTGGATTAAGGGTGGGATCGATTGTTAGGAGATGCCAGTATTTATTAATGATTTTCCTGACTTTGGTGTGATCTTTTGTGTATTTTGTAATAATGCGGGTAGTTTCCGATTTCCTTGTTGTAGGTTGTTGTGGTAGTTTGGGAAATAGTAGATCTGCTCTGTTTTGTGCTGCCGCCCGTTTAAAGGCTCTTTTTAAACAGGTGTTGGAGTATCCCCGTGTATGGAGTCTTTCTCTTAGTTTGTCGGCTTCAATTTTGAATTTTACATCGTCTGAGCAATTTCGGCGGGTCCTAAGGTACTGGCTGTAGGGGATGGATCTCAACAGAGGGGCTGGGTGTGAACTGGTGGAGTGTAGAATGGTATTTCCAGCAGTGGGTTTGCGATATATGGAACTGGTAAGTAAGCCATCTGTGTTTTTTTCTTTTTTTTTTTTTTTTTTTTCTTTCTCTCCCCATAGGAGGACTGAGGTCGGGTGCTGTGCTGATCTATACATGGCTCCCAATTGTCCCTGATTTGGAACAAAGTCCCTCTGTCCCTCTTTCCTCCTCATTTGTCCCTCATCTTGGTCTGATCTATATAGTTGTATATAAAATGCACTTTTTATCTTTCAAAAAGTGTTTCCCAGTGCTAAACCTTTCATCCAATTTCTAAGTTGCTGCATCTGTTAATTTCAAACAGCAGTATAAACGAATAGTAATGGTAAAAAAAATACATTTGCGGGTTTAACTACTCATTATTATTGTAGAGTTCTCCTTTAAGGGGGGGGGGGGGTGGCAGGGGGTGTGTCCAATGCCTGCATACTTTTGCTAATAGTTGTCCCTCTTTCCCATCTCAAAAAGCTGGGAGGTGTGGTATAGAGAAGCTGTGTACAGCACCTCCACCAGCCATGGTCTGCCTCCATTGCATAGAGAAGCACAAAGACCCAGTGATGATGTCAATGCAACAGCATGCAATGACACTGCACGGCATGTGATGACACTGTATGGCATGTGATGACAGTGACACTGTACGGCATGCCATGGCTCTGTACAGCATGCAATGACACTGTACGGCATGCCATGGTCTGTACAGCATGCAATGACACTGTACGGCATGCCATGGCTCTGTACGGCATGTGGTGACACTGTACGGCATGCAATGACACTGTACGGCATGCGTTGACAGTGTTCGGCATTCCTTGGCTCTGTACGGCATGCAATGACACTGTACGGCATGCCATGGCTCTGTACAGCATGCAATGACACTGTACACCATGCCATTGCTCTGTATGGCATGCAATGACGCTGTACAGCATGCAATGACACTGTACGGCATGCCATGGCTTTGTACAGCATGCGATGACACTGTACGGCATGCCATGGCTCTGTACAGCATGCAATGACACTGTACGGCATGCAATGACACTGTACGGCATGCGGTGACACTGTACGGCATGCAATGACACTGTACAGCATGCGTTGACAGTGTACGGCATTCTTTTGGCTCTGCACGGCATGCAATGACACTGTACGGCATGCCATGGCTCTTTACGGCATGCAATGACACTGTACAGCATGCCATTGCTCTGTATGGCATGCAATGACGCTGTACAGCATGCAATGACACTGTACAGAATGCCATGGATGTGTACTGCATGCGATGACACTGTACAGAGAAATGGCATGCCATACAGAGCCATGGCATGCCGTACAGTGTCATCACATGCTATACAGAGAAATGGCATGCCGTACAGAGCCATGGCATGCCGTACAGTGTCATCACATGCTGCACAGAGCCATGGCACACACGTTTCAATTTCTTTGACTATATATATATTAATTCAGTGGAATAAAAATCTGAGTAAATAAAATGTACTTAATACTAATTATATATATATACACACAGAAGTTTCAGTTTATTGGACTATATATGAATTGATTGATGTATGTCTCTGTCCGCTGTCTGTATCTGAGGCTCAGACAAATATTTAGGCTGAGCGCAGGCATGCGCAGTTCTAGTGGTTGGCAGAGTGGCCGGTAAACAACATAAATTTCCCTCGTGTTCCGGTATTTTTGCGTTGCGCATGCGCTGTGCCGTCGGTGGAGGGAAATTCTTCAGTGCACCGAGGTCATGTGTGACGCGCTAAGCGCAGGAAGTGTAAACATTTTGTCGGAAACATCTTCAAAGCAGGGGAAAAAATTCTATCTCTTCCCCTAATAAAAGCCCCTCCCACAGTACAGGAAAACACTGGCTAGGCACATGATTACCCCTTTGATCACCCCTGATGTTAACCCCTTCCCAGCCAGTGCCATTAGTACAGTGACAGTGCATATTTTTAGCACTGATCGCTGTATTAGTGTCACTGGTTCCCAAAAAGTGTCAAAAGTGTCCGATTGGCCACTGCAATGTCTAAGCTCTGATATAAAGTTGCTGATCACTGCTATTACTAGTAATAAATATACAGTGCCTTGCGAAAGTATTCGGCCCCCTTGAGCTTTTCGACCTTTTGCCACATTTCAGGCTTCAAACATAAAGATATAAAACTGTAATTTTTTGTGAAGAATCAACAACAAGTGGGACACAATCATGAAGTGGAACTTGGGGTATGTCTCTATCAGTTTTGCACATCGAGAGACTGAAATTTTTGCCAATTCCTCCCTGCAAAACAGCTCGAGCTCAGTGAGGTTGGATGGAGAGCATTTGTGAACAGCAGTTTTCAGTTCTTTCCACAGATTCTCGATTGGATTCAGGTCTGGACTTTGACTTGGCCATTCTAACACCTGGATATGTTTATTTGTGAACCATTCCATTGTAGATTTTGCTTTATGTTTTGGATCATTGTCTTGTTGGAAGACAAATCTCCGTCCCAGTCTCAGGTCTTTTGCAGACTCCATCAGGTTTTCTTCCAGAATGGTCCTGTATTTGGCTCCATCCATCTTCCCATCAATTTTAACCATCTTCCCTGTCCCTGCTGAAGAAAAGGAGGCCCAAACCATGATGCTGCCACCACCATGTTTGACAGTGGGGATGGTGTGTTCAGGGTGATGAGCTGTGTTGCTTTTACGCCAAACATAACGTTTTGCATTGTTGCCAGAGGCCCCGTTCACACTGGGGCGATCCGACTTCCCGGGGCGACCTCACAGTCCGGCACGGACTTCATAACATTGAAGTCAATGCAGGTCGCCCCAAAGAAGCTCCGGACCCTTTTTCTAAGTCGGAGCGACTTGTGTCGCTCCTATTAGAATGGGTCCACAGCTTCCCTATGCCAGGCGACCTGTCAGGCGACCAGGTCGCCTGACAGGTCGGCCCAGTGTGAACGGGGTCAAAAAGTTTGATTTTGGTTTCATCTGACCAGAGCACCTTCTTCCACATGTTTGGTGTCTCCCAGGTGGCTTGTGGCAAACTTTAAACTGCACTTTTTATGGATATCTTTAAGAAATGGCTTTCTTCTTGCCACTCTTCCATAAAGGCCAGATTTGTGCAGTATACGACTGATTGTTGTCCTATGGACAGAGTCTCCCACCTCAGCTGTAGATCTCTGCAGTTCATCCAGAGTGATCATGGGCCTCTTGGCTGCATCTCTGATCAGTCTTCTCCTTGTATGAGCTGAAAGTTTAGAGGGACGGCCAGGTCTTCGTAGATTTGCAGTGGTCTGATACTCCTTTCATTTCAATATTACTGCTTGCACAGTGCTCCTTGGGATGTTTAAAGCTTGGGAAATCTTTTTGTATCCAAATCCGGCTTTAAACTTCTCCACAACAGTATCTCGGACCTGCCTGGTGTGTTCCTTGTTCTTCATGATGCTCTCTGCGCTTTAAACGGACCTCTGAGACCATCACAGTGCAGGTGCATTTATACGGAGACTTGATTACACACAGGTGGATTCTATTTATCATCATTAGTCATTTAGGTCAACATTGGATCATTCAGAGATCCTCACTGAACTTCTGGAGAGAGTTTGCTGCACTGAAAGTAAAGGGGCTGAATAATTTTGCACGCCCAATTTTTCAGTTTTTTATTTGTTAAAAAAGTTTGAAATATCCAATAAATTTCGTTCCACTTCATGATTGTGTCCCACTTGTTGTTGATTCTTCACAAAAAATTACTGTTTTATATCTTTATATTTGAAGCCTGAAATGTGGCAAAAGGTCGAAAAGTTCAAGGGGGCCGAATACTTTCGCAAGGCACTGTATAAATATAAATTCCAGTATATATCCCAAATGTAGCACTGCCCCCTTGAGGACTGCTGGATAATACACTCTCAGGTCCTGCTGGGTTACCGTTAGTGTAAGGGATGTCAGGTACTCCATAAAAAAACAACACATTTCTGTTTCTTGGCATTTCTATTAAACCACCAGTAGATGGCAGCACAAAGCACAACTGCAAGCACGGCATGGGAGGAACTAAAAGTTAGCTCTTTCGTTCCTGGGGAACAGAATAGAAGTGCTGTGTCCCCCAGAATCATACCTAACTCATGTCCTTGTATTTGCAGAAACTTCTCAATAAAAATAATTCTGGTTTCACCCGGTCCGATCCCTTTGCACATTGGAATTATTGACCATACTTTCAGCATATGTGCAACATTAGCATTCACAGATTAACAAAGGAAAAAATACATCAAGAGAGAATGCCCAAAAAGCGCCAAAGTTTATAGAGTATAGCAGTATAAATTATTGGATTTTTCCAAATGACGCACCCACACAGTTCCAAACAGAAAAATTTAAATTTATTGAATTTAGGAACAAGGGAGCTAAAAAAAATTCACAGATTTAACCACTTAAGCCCCGGAGGATTTTCCTGCTCCAAGACCAGGGCCTATTTTGCGATTCGGCACTGCGTGACTTTAACGGACAATTGCGCGGTCGTGCAACACTGTACCTGAATAAATTTGACGTCCTTTTTTTTCCCACAAACAGAGCTTCCTTTTGGTGGTATTTGATCACCTGTGCGATTTTTACTTTTTGCGCTATAAACAAAAAAAGAGCGACGATTCTGAAAAAAATAATATTTTTCAGTTATTTTTATATGAAATTCCCCAAAAAAAAAATGTAAAAATCTAAACTTTTTAACATTTTAGGCCAATTTGTTTTCTGCTACATATTTTTGGTAAAAAAAAAAAAAAATCGCAATAAGTGTATTTTGATTGGTTTGCGCAAAAGTTATTGCATTTACTAACTAAGAGAAAGATTTATGTCATTTTTATTGTTTTTTTTTTAACGAGTAATGGTGGCGATCTGCGATTTTTTTGCGGGACTGCAACATTGCGGCGGACAGATCGGACCCCTAACTGACATTTTGGACACTTTTGGGGGTACCAGTGACATTACTACAGTAATCAGTGCTAAAAATATGCACTGTTACTGTAAAAATGACACTGGCAGGGAAGGGGTTAACTTTATTAGTGATCAAGGGGTTAAGTGTGTCCCTAGGGGCGTGATTCTTACTGTCGGGGGGGACGTGGCTTGTGATGTAACCACAGAGACATACGATCCTACATAGCAGGATCGTATGATCTCTGCTGTTACACCAGGGAGAATGACAGGCGGCTTTGTTTACATCAGCCGCCTGCCTTTCTCCCTCTCCAGCGGGAGATTGCGAGTGACCGGCGGACATCGGAGGCGCTGGTCACACGCGCAGGGATGGCCGTGAACGAGCGGGAGCGGAAGCGCGCCTCCTGCGGCGCGCTTGCCCCCTGCAGGCTCCTGGGCGAGCGATGTAGTACTACGTCGCTTTGCCCAGGAGGGGCTGACCGCCGCAGTAAATGTACTGTGGGCGGTCGGCAAGTGGTTAACACTTCACTTCTTGGCTCAGTCAATGATCAGTCCAGGAGTATGTAATAGTTTTTGGTGTTTTAAAATAGGGGTGGGGGAAGGGAAGAGTGCGATACTCCAAATTAACTATTCACAAGCTATGAGGACTTCTATCTGAAGATGCAGCCCGGCTGCAGATTCACCTTGCCACTAGATGAATTTAGGTTAAGTTTCTGTACAGACAACTTAGTTGGGTAGATTATCTTCAGGATACTTGCCTAGTATCCGCTTTTTACTCCACAGACTGACACCCGTCCTCTGACTATCCTACTCTGGGATGGCCCCCCTCAGGTCAGGTCCCTAGACACGATCCCCTGTACTCACAATACTGTTTTTCGAGGGTTTCCAGTGTCTCTACCCCTCCAGTCAGCTCTCCCGGACCTCTGGGTTCAATTCCTTTCCTCTGGTCCCCAGGCCGACTGCCTGTGACCGCGTGCCACTGCTACAGAGGAGGAGGCACCCGCCACCCTCCCTCCGGGACTCTGCTCTCCAGCCAAAGACCCCGCAGCACATGTGCTCCTGACTTTTATACAGTATCCCAGAATGCACCGAGACAGCCAGTCTGTGCCAATCACTGGGGCTGTATCAAACCCTGTGTACCCATTGGTCAGGTTTCCTCCCACTGTCCAACAAGCTTCCCTATTGGACCAGAGGAGCTATACCCAATGAATCACACACTGAGCACACTGAGCAGACCTCACTCACAGATCCTGCTCTCTGGTAGGCAGAAAGCAATATAGATTTCCCTGCTGCCCCTCTGATAGGCAGACAGAGTCAAAAACTATACTCACTCACTAGCCCCTACCTAGGAGGGGGCTACACTCCCCCCCCGCCAAACCGAGCCATGTCCTCACTAGCACCTACCTAGGAGGGTGCTACACCCCCCCCCCTCCACCGCCAAACTGAGCCATGTCCTCACTAGCACCTACCTAGGAGGGGGCTACACTCACCCCCCCCCCCCGCCAAACCGAGCCATGTCCTCACTAGCACCTACCTAGGAGGGTGCTACACTCGCCCCCCCATCAAACCGAGCCATGTCCTCACTAGCACCTACCTAGGAGGGGGCTACACTCCGCCCCCCCCCCCACCAAACCGAGCCATGTCCTCACTAGCACCTACCTAGGAGGGTGCTACACCCCCCCCCCCTCCACCGCCAAACTGAGCCATGTCCTCACTAGCACCTACCTAGGAGGGGGCTACAGTCACCCCCCCCGCCAAACCGAGCCATGTCCTCACTAGCACATACCTAGGAGGGTGCTACACTCGCCCCCCCATCAAACCGAGCCATGTCCTCACTAGCACCTACCTAGGAGGGGGCTACACATAGTTTGTAGATGCAATAACTTTTGCGCAAACCAATCAAAATACACTTATTGGGATTTTATTAATTTTTTTGCCAAAAATATGTAGCAGAATACAAATTGGCCTAAATTGATAAAGAAAGTTGATTTTTTACATTTTTTATTGGATGTGTTCTATAGCAGAAAGTAAAGAAATATATTTAATTAACCACTTGCCGACCGCTGACGTTGAGCCTACTGCGGCAGTGCGGCTCTCCTGGGTCCAGCGATGTCGCTGAATACCTCCCCCTCTTGGCGGAAGGCTCGCTCCCCCTGTATTCAGTCACAGCGGGAGTCGGGCCAGGGGAGGAGCTGCGGTGATCACCGCCTCTCTTCCCCGATCGTCGGGGAATCGAGTCTGGAGATCCGCCCGCTTGTGTAAACAGAGCTGGCGCATCTCCAAAGTGACAGGCAGGGTCAGATTGCAGGGTTCAGCGTAGCTGAACCTGTGATCTGTCCCTGTGTCACTCAGTCACCTCCCCCCACACACGTCAGTAAGCATGAGGCACACATTTAACCCCTTGATCACCAATAAAGGTAACCCCTTCCCTGCCAGTGTCATTATTACAGTAACAGTGCATATTTATAGCACCGATTACTGTAGTAATGTCACCGGTACCCCCAAAAGTGTCAAAAAATTTCATTTTTATTGTTTTTTTTTTAACTAGTGATGGCGGCGATCTGCGATTTTTTTTTGCGGGACTGCGACATTGCGGCGGACAGATCGGACCCTTGACTGACATTTTTGACACTTTTGGGGTTACCAGTGACATTACTACAGTAATCAGTGCTATATATATGCACTGTCACTGTAATAATGACACTGGCAGAGAAGGGGTTAACTTTATTGGTGATCAAGGGGTTAAATGTATGCCTCATGCTTACTGACGTGTGTGGGGGGGAGGTGACTGAGTGACACAGGGACAGATCACAGGTTCAGCTATGCTGAACCCTGCAATCTGTCACTGTTTGTCACTTAGGAGATCCGCCCACTTTGTTTACACAAGCAGGCGGAACTCCACACTCAATTCCCCGACGATCGGGGAAGAGCAGAGGCGATCGCCGCTGCTGCTCCCCTGGCCCGACTCCCGCTGTGACTGAATACAGCGGGAGCGAGCCTCCGGTGGCGTGAGCACGCTGCCCACAAGGGGAGGAGTCCAGCGACGTAGGTCTACGCCACTGGATGATAACGAGCCACTTTGCCGCAGTACCAGCTCAATGTGAGCGGTCGGCAAGTGGTTAATTAATTGTTGATTTGGTTTAAAGCCGCAGCGCTGTATATGTGTGTTTATAATATTTGAGCTCCATTTTTTGGAGTACACTTTTTTTTTCTCACTGGGGTGCACTCATAATTATTAGTGCAAGAGTTTTCCTTTATATAAAGAAATATTTGTTTATTTTTAAATTGTTGGTCTTTTTATGCTTATGTACAGCGTCGCACGACCGTGCAATTGTCAGTTAAAGTAACGCAGTCAGTGCCGTATCGCAAAAAATGGCCTGGTCATTAACCACTTGCCAACCAGTCACTGGGACTGTACTGCGGCAAAGTGGCTCGATTCCATCCAGCGATGTAGACCTACGCCGCTGGGCTCCTCCCCTTCTGGGCGGCGCTCACACGCCGCCGGAGGCTCGCTCCCGCTGTTTTCAGTCACAGCGGGAGTCGGGCCAGGGGAGGAGCGGCGGCGATCGTCGGGGAATCGAGTCTGGAGATCCGCCTGCTTGTGTAAACAAACGGGCGGATCTCCTAAGTGACAAACAGTGACAGATTGCAGGGTTCAGCATAGCTGAACATGCGATCTGTCCCTGTGTCACTCAGTCACCTCCCCCCACACACGTTAGTAAGCACCAGGCATACATTAACCCCTCCCTCTCCAATAAAATTAACCCCTTCCCTGCCAGTGCCATTTTTACAGTAACAGTGCATATATATAGCACTGATTACTGCAGTAATGTCACTGGTACCCCCAAAAGTGTCAAAAATGTCAGTCAAGGGTCCGATCTGTCCACCGCAATGTCGCAGTACCGCAAAAAAAATCGCAGATCGCCGCCATTACTCGTTAAAAAAAAAACACCAAAAATGACAAAAATCTTTCCCTTAGTTAGTAAACGCAATAACTTTTGCGCAAACCAATCAAAATACGCTTATTGCGATTTTTTTTTACCAAACATAGGTAGCAGAAAACAAATTGGCCTAAAATTTAAAAAAATGTTGATTTTTACATTTTTTGGGGGGGAATTTCATATAATAAAATGTGAAAAATATTGTTATTTTTTCAAAATTTACGCTCTTTTTTTGTTTATAGCGCAAAAAGTAAAAATCGCAGAGGTGATCAAATACCACCAAAAGAAAGCTCTGTTTGTGGGAAAAAAAGGACGTAAATTTCGTTTGGGTACAGCGTCGCACGACCGCACAATTGTCAGTTAAAGTCGCACAGCGCCAAATCGCAAAAAGTGGCCCGGACGTAAGACAGCAAAATCCTCCGGTGGTAAAGTGGTTAAGGGGGGTAAATCCTCCAGAGCTGAAGTGGTTAAGGTCCTTGTTCAGGGTGACCACAGCCTGCCCCCGTCTCCTAAATAGCTTTTCCTCAGTGGTCACCCTGTCACAAGGGCTTCCAATGGAGACTACGAGTGGCCGTTTCAGCACACATAACGCAGGCATGGTCCTCTGTTGTCACCCGTCCTGAGAAATGTCATGTAGCCATTCTTGAAGTACACATACTAGACTGAGAAGTGGCTGCAAAGAGACCGCAGGAGATCAGCAGCACTGAGAAGGGAGAAAAGGTGATTTAAAAAAAAAAAAAAAAGGTAATTATTATATACCGCGACTGCCTCTGAATGTCTCTGAAATCTCGATTTTGGGTGGAATTTGTGGGGAATAAAAATTGTCAGTTTTGCTCGACCCCTGGTGCGGATATCGTGTTATGTCAGCTCCGCGTGTAGCGCTCTGCGTCCTTATCTATCAGGACAGACGTCTGTACACGGCTCATGTATACTGCGTGGGGGGGGGGAGTGCTGGAGGAATCCACAGATATACTCCCTGCAAGAAGGAGAATATGAATTATATCACCTTTATAATGACAAAACCCTCCCCCCAGATAACTGGGGAACCCCCCTACCTGCTGAGATAGGTACTACACTGCTCATTTTTTATATGCTTTAAAAAAATGTGCACAGCATGGTGTCTAAGGGCTTAAAACCTAGTGTGTGAAGGGGGGGGGGACATAAGAGTGTAAGTTCTTCTGGTGACTGGTGTGGAGGGAGGGTATTAGAGTGTAAGCTCTTCTGGTGACTGTGGGGGGGGAGTATTACAGTGTAAGCTCCTCTGGTGACTGTGGGGGGGGGAGTATTAGAGTGTAAGCTCCTCTGGTGACTGTGGGGGGGGGAGTATTAGAGTGTAAGCTCCTCTGGTACAGAGACTGATGTGACTGGCTCAGTATTCTCTGTACAGCACTGTGGTATATGTCAGAGCTATATAAATAAAATAATAGTGTGGGACTGTGGAGGGGGGGGGGGGATATTACAGCGTAAGCTCCTCTGGTGACTGTGGAGGGGACATTAGAGTGTAAGCTCCTCTGGTGACTGTGTGGGGGGGGGGGGGGGGTATTAGAGTGTAAGCTCCTCTGGTACAGACACTGATGTGATTGGCTCAGTGATCTCCGTACAGCACTGTGGTATATGTCAGAGCTATATGAATGTATTATAATAGTAATAACAGTGTGTGACTGGGGGGGGGGGGGGAATTAGAATGTAAGCTTCTCTGGTGACTGGGGGGGGGGGGTATTTGAGTGTTAGCTCACTCGGTTTTCTCTGGACAGCACTGTGGTATATGTCAAAGCTATATAAATATATAAAAATAATAGTGTGTGACCGTGGGGGGTATTAGAGCGTAAGCTCCTCTGGTAACTGTGGGGGGGGGGGGTATTAGAGTGTAAGCTCCTCTGGTACAGACACTGATGTGATTGGCTCAGTTATCTCCGTACAGCACTGTGGTATATGTCAGAGCTACATAAATGTATTATAATAGTAATAACAGTGTGTGACTGTGGGGGGGGGTTAGAATGTAAGCTCCTCTGGTGACTGGGGGGGGGGTGGGTATTTGAGTGTAAGCTCCTCTGGTGCAGAGACTGATGTGGCTCACTCAGTGTTCTCTGGACAGCACTGCGGTATATGTCAGAGCTATATAAATGTATAATAATAACAACATTGTGTGACTGTGGGAGGGGGGCAGAGATGTATAGTAACGAAGTAGAACTACTTAAGTACTGTACTTAAGTACCGAAATGCGGTATCTGTACTTTCCTAGAGTAGAATTTTTTTCTCCTACTTCTACTTTTACTTCACTACATTTTTTCGATGATTTCGATACTTCTACTCAAGTATTTTTTTTTTGTGCTACATAGTTACTCATTACTTTTAAAAAAATTACCACTGCCAGAACAGTAGATGGCAGGTTGCATAAAGCTCAAAAAAATGTGTATAATGTCATGTGTAAATCAGCGCATACGAAAATAAAGGCTGTGTATAATAAAAGCTGCTATACCAAATCTTTCCAATAAAAATAAAATATAAAACAAACAAATAAATGGTGCTACAGCGCTTAAAGTGCATCAAGAAACTACTAACAAACACAGGTTAATCATTTGAATAAATCATTTGAAATAATAAAAAACAATATGATGTTCAAACGTTTGACTTCTTTCTTTAATAACTACATAACACAGTACTTGTACTTCTACTTTCAGTACTTGAGTAGAAATTTTTTTTCAAAACTACTGGTACTTTTTACTTTTAGTACTTAAGTAGCAAATTTTTTGAAAAAACTACTTGCAATACTTAAGTAAAAAAAATGTTGAATACTTTAGTACTTCTACTTAAGTAACTTTTTCTGCGAGCACTTCCACTTCTACTCAAGTCACTTTTTGATCGAGCACTTGTACTTTTACTCAAGTAGAAATTTCGAGTACTTTATACAAGTCTGGAGGGGGGTATTAGAGTGTAAGCTCCTCTGGTGCAGACTGGTGTGACTGGCTCAGTGATCTCTGTACAGCACTGCAGTATATGTCAGAGCTATATAAAGCGTGTGACATTAGAGTGTAAGCTCCTCTGGTACAGAGACTGATGTGATTGGCTCAGTGATCTCTGTACAGCACTACGGTATATGTCAGAGCCATATAAATGTATACTAATAATAGTGTGTGACTGTGGGGGACATTAGAGTGTAAGCACTGCGGTATATGTCAGAGCTATATATAGTATACCAGGGGTGGGGAACCTACGTCCCGGGGGCCATATGCGGCCCTCAAAGTAATTTGGTCCGGCCCCCTGTGCAGCCGAGTCTGTGTCTCTCAACTGATCTGTCAGAACGGAGCCAATGCTTCCTGTATAGTTCCCGGCTCCGTTGTGACAGCCTGAGTGAGTCACAGGCGGAGTGATATCAAATGCACTCTGCCTGTGACCAATACAGGAAACATCGCCTATTCCTCCAGCGCTGCGCCACTGCTAGCCAGCATTTCCCGCCAGCAGCACACACACCAGTACCAGCCGGAGCCAGCAGTACCAGTCGGAGCCAGCAGTACTCACAGCAGTACAACCGAGAGACAGCAGTACCAGCCAGAGTCAGCAGTACCCACAGCAGAACCAGCAGTACCCACAGCAGTACCAGCCAGAGCCAGTAGTACCCACAGCAGTACCAGCCAGAGTCAGCAGTACCCACAACAGTACCAGCCAGCAGTACCTACAGCACAGTACCAGCCAGCAGTACTAGCCAGTAGTACCAGCCTGAGCCAGCAGTACCAGCCAGCAGTACCCACAGCACAGTACAAGCCAGCAGTACCAGCCAGCAGTACCCACAGCACAGTACAAGCCAGCAGTACCAGCCTTAGCCAGCAGTACCCAAGGCAGTACCTACAGCACAGTACCAGCCTGAGCCAGCAGTACCCACAGCAGTACCAGCCAGCAGTACCCACAGCACAGTATAAGCCAGCAGTACAAGCCTGAGCCAGCAGTACCCACAGCAGTACCAGCCAGCTGTACCCACCAGCAGTACCAGCCAGCAATGCCCACCAGCATTACCCGCCAGCAGTTCTTTTCAAAACTAACCACCACAAAGTCGACTGCGCTCCAGACTGACCGACGCAAACCTGGAAAACCAGTTGCGAGTAGCAACATCATCAATATCAGCTAACATCACACACCTCACCAAAGAGAAGCAGTTGCAGCCATCACATGGGGTGAGTTAATTAAAAGGTTTGACCAAATATAACATGCACATTTTTAAGTTGATAATTTTGTACGGCCCCCGAATGATTTTATAAATACCCAAATGGCCCTTGGCAGAAAAAAGGTTCCCTACCCCTGCAGTATACAAAGGCAGCCTAAGGCCGCTTTCACACAGGGGCAGTGCAGTGTACCCACAGCTTTCACGCGGGTCATCCGTGGTTCCCCATAGACTTTTATTATGTCCTGCGTTTTTTGGCACATTTTCTGAAAGCGCATCATTAGTCCTGCATGATGCAACTTTGGTGCATTTCAGAAAACGCAGTCTATAGGAAACCGGGGGTAACCTGCATGAAAACTGAGGGCACACTGCACTGCCCCTGCGTTGCGGTCAAACCACAGCCCGGCAGTGTGAAACGAGCCCCGTTTACTTCTCAGCAATTTGAAATTGCAGACAGAAACTGCGCAATTCTGCCCACGTTACAAATCACTCTAAAATTGCGGCACATTCATTTTATTGTGACAAAACGCCAGAAAAACGCACTAAAATTCGCAATAAAAAAACATGACAAAGAAGCCTTCAAAAAAAGGTATGGGAGCCATTTCTGCACATTTTGGGAACACAGGGCAGGCTATTCAAGTGAACGGCTTCCCTACATGCTGCGCAAAAGTAGTGTGCAAAAAAAAGTGACACAGCAGCGTCGTTCGATGTGAACGCAGCCTTAGATAGAATAAAATAAGGACTTTGACTGGTTGCTATTGTGAACACTCCATGCTTCTCTCTCCAGCTCCTGATACATTGTTTCAGCATCTTTCTCTTTCCTTCCATGCAGACACATTCATTGGCCTGAACTTCGGTAGACATGGGGATAAAGACGGCATTACCGCACTATGAGCTCGGCTTCTACGCCCTCGTCCTGACCTGTGCCCTGGTCTATTCCTTGAATGGCATATTCGAAGCATCTCGAGGTACGTACTTTCCTTTTACTAATTATTTATTACTCTGACCATCTCCTGTTTCATGTCTGCATTCTCTGACAATCTCCTGTTTCATGTCTGCAATCTCTGACCCTCTCCTATATCATGTCTGCAGTCTCTGACCATCTCCTGTATCATGTCTGCAATCTCTGACCATCTCCTGTATCATGTCTGCAGTCTCTGACCATCTCTTTTATAATGTCTGCAGTCTCTGACCATCTCCTGTATCATGTCTGCAGTCTCTGACCATCTCCTCTAGTATGTCTGCAGTCTCTGATCATCTCTTGTAGTATGTCTGCAGTCTCTGACCATCTCCTGCTGCATGTCTGCAGTCTCTGACCATCTCCGGTATCATGTCTGCAGTCTCTGACCATCTCCTGTATCATGTCTGCAGTCTCTGACCATCTCCTGCTGCATGACTGCAGTCTCTGACCATCTCCTGTATCATCTCTGCAGCCTCTGACCATCTCCTGTAGTAGGTCTGCAGTCTCTGATCATCTCCTGTATCATGTCTGCAGTCTTTGACCATCTCCTGCTGCATGTCTGCAGTCTCTGACCATCTCCTGTATCATGTCTGCAGTCTCTGATCATCTCCTGTAGTATATCTGCAGTCTCTGACCATCTCCTGCTGCATGACTGCAGTCTCTGACCATCTCCTGTAGCATATCTGCAGTCTCTGACCATCTCCTGTAGTAGGTCTGCAGTCTCTGACCATCTCCTGTATCATATCTGCAGTCTCTGACCATCTCCTGTAGTATGTCTGCAGTCTCTGACCATCTCCTGCTGCATGACTGCAGTCTCTGACCATCTCCTGTAGTATGTCTGCAGTCTCTGACCATCTCCTGTAGCATGTCTGCAGTCTCTGACCATCTCCTGTAGTATGTCTGCAGTCTCTGACCATCTCCTGCTGCATGACTGCAGTCTCTGACCATCTCCTGTAGTATGTCTGCAGTCTCTGACCATCTCCTGTATCATATCTGCAGTCTCTGCTCATCTCCTGCTGCATGACTGCAGTCTCTGACCATCTCCTGTACCAAACACACACACATCATAGGTTGAACTGGATGGACTGGTGTCTTTTTTCAACCTCCCTAACTATGTAACTATGTAAATATGTCTGCAGTCTCTGACCATCTCCTGTAGTAGGTCTGCAGTCTCTGACCATCTCCTGTTACATGTCTGCAGTCTCTGACCATCTCCTGTATTATATCTGCAGTCTCTGACCATCTCCTGTAGTAGGTCTGCAGTCTCTGACCATCTCCTTTAGTATGCCTGCAATCTCTGACCATCTCATTTAGTATGCCTGCAATCTCTGACCATCTCCTTTAGTATGCCTGCAGTCTCTGACCATCTCCTATATCATGTCTGCAGTCTCTGACCAACTCCTGTAGTCTGTCTGCAGTCTTTGACCATCTCCTGTAGTATGTCTGCAGTCTCTGACCATCTGCTGTAGGATGTCTGCAGTCTCTGACCATCTCCTGTTACATGTCTGCAGTCTCTGACCATCTCCTGCTGCATGGCTGCAGTCTCTGACCATTTCCTGTATCATGTCTGCAGTCTCTGACCATCTCCTGTATCATATCCGTAGTCTCTGACCATCTTCTGTAGTATGCCTGAAGTCTCTGACCATCTCCTGTAATATATCTGCAGTCTCTGACCATCTCCTGCTTCATGACTGCAGTCTCTGACGATCTCCTGTAGTATATCTGCAGTCTCTGACCATCTGCTGCTGCATGACTGAAGTCCTGATAATATTCTAATTCATAGAAAAGAGAGATTTATGTCTATAATTGGCCACACACATTGTCCAGTTTCCTCCATCCCTATATTACTATATGAAAAAGGATAAAAACAAGAGTGTGGGACTTTAAGTGAGGAGACTGGACATAAAAGTTTATTGATAAATAGCTGAACACATATCAATAATGATAACATGAATATATACAGAGATAATGTATAAAATAAATTGCACAATACATATTGGGTCAACAAAACTGTGCATACATCATTTCTAGGATCAACCAGGATCTCTCAAGAAACAATGGATACAATAAGACATCATATTCTCTGTATTCATGAATTGAAATATGTCACACTACAGTAGTATATTTGAGTAATTTGTCGGCTCAACGCGTTTCGTGGACCTCCGTCCACTCATCAGGAGCTTCAATATAAACTTGTGTGTCTAAAAATGAAATTATGCATCATAAGAATGAACTACTTCCTCTCATTGAAGTACTATTCTGAAGCCATTTTAGCCGCATTTCATTCTGCCCAGGGCTCTGTTCCTTATGCAGTCCCAATGTGCTGGAGACCATCCACGCCTCAGCCCCGGGTCAGGCGTCCCCCGGAGTTGCTCCGGTTTCCCTCTCCTCTACTGGATTGCTCATGGATCTGCGACACTACTTCAGGTAGTGCTTTTTCCATATTACCCTTCATTATATTTTTGATACTACATAGTTCATTCTTTTGATGCATAATTTCATTTTTAGACACACAAGTTTATATTGAAGCTCCTGATGAGTGGACGGAGGTCCACGAAACGCGTTGAGCTGACAAATTACTCAAATATACTACTGTAGTGTGACATATTTCAATTCATGAATACAGAGATTATGATGTCTTATTGTATCCATTGTTTCTTGAGAGATCCTGGTTGATCCTAGAAATGATGTATGTGCAGTTTTGTTGACCCAATATGTATTGTGCAATTTATTGTATACATTATCTCTGTATATATTCATGTTATCATTATTGATATGTGTTCAGCTATTTATCAATAAACTCTTATGTCCAGTCTCCTCACTTAAAGGCCCACACTCTTGTTTTTATCCTTTTTCATATAATATTCTAATTCATGTCTGCAGTCTCCAACTGCTTTCTGTTGCATCACGGTGTATCTCACTGGTGTATGTTACTTACTCCTGACCCCTGCTCCCTGCATGTTAATGTGTTACTTTATTTAGCGCTAACCACTGGAAATTGCCCAGGTTTCCCTTACCTGCTCAGAGGCTGCCAGTCCTGGTCCCAGTCCAAGAAGCACACAACAAATGCAGGTTCAGTCCAGGGGTATCTTTTTAAAGATTTATTGAAGTACTTGAACAAAGGTGGGTATAGGGGTGCGGGTGCCTGATACTCAAAAAAGGAAGAAGACAAATTCTCAAGCAAAGTCCTTCAGTAGCAGCCTTAAGTGTTGCTGGAGGTAGAGGCGACAGCCAGCTAGTCTGCGACTCTGGATGAGCAGTCACAGTCCTTATAGCTAACTCTGGCGTCTTTCCCTAATAGCACACCTGGAGCTCTAGGCGAAAGGTCCTACCCACAATGCCCAGAGACAGCTCCCCAAGCAGCTTCCCTGCAACACTCTTCAGGGTTCCCTCCCCAACCAGCTTTGTTGCAACACTCTTCAGGGTTCCCTCCCCAACCTGCTTCCCTGCAACACTCTTCAGGGTTCCCTCCCCAACCAGCTTTGCTGCAACACTCTTCAGGGTTCCCTCCCCAACCTGCTTCCCTGCAACACTCTTCAGGGTTCCCTCCCCAACCAGCTTCCCTGCAACACTCTTCAGGGTTCTCTCCCCAACCAGCTTCCCTGCAACACTCTTTAGGTTTCCCTCCCCAAGCAGCTTCCCTGCAACACTCTTCAGGGTTCTCTCCCCAACCAGTTTCCCTGCAACACTCTTCAGGGTTACCTCCCCAAGCAGCTTCCCTGCAACACTCTTCAGGGTTCCCTCCCCAACCAGCTTCCCTGCAACACTCTTCAGGGTTCCCTCCCCAACCAGCTTCCCTGCAACACTCTTCAGGGTTACCTCCCCAAGCAGCTTCCCTGCAACACTCTTCAGGGTTCCCTCCCCAACCAGCTTCCCTGCAACACTCTTCAGGGTTCTCTCCCCAACCAGTTTCCCTGCAACACTCTTCAGGGTTACCTCCCCAAGCAGCTTCCCTGCAACACTCTTCAGGGTTCCCTCCCCAACCAGCTTCCCTGCAACACTCTTCAGGGTTCCCTCCCCAACCAGCTTCCCTGCAACACTCTTCAGGGTTACCTCCCCAAGCAGCTTCCCTGCAACACTCTTCAGGGTTCCCTCCCCAACCAGCTTCCCTGCAACACTCTTCAGGGTTCCCTCCCCAACCAGCTTCCCTGCAACACTCTTCAGGGTTCCCTCCCCAACCTGCTTCACTGCAACACTCTTCCCTCTCCATCCCAGCTTCCACAGGTAGTGTCTTCTAGCAAATCTCTTTAACCACTTAAGTACCGGAAGCTTTTACCCCCTTAATGACCAGGCCATTTTTTGCGATTCGGCACTGCGTTACTTTAACGGACAATTGCGCGGTCGTGCGGCGCTGTACCAAAATAAAATTGATGTCTTTTTTCCCCACAAATAGGGATTTCTTTTGGTGGTATTTGATCACCTGTGCGATTTTTATGTTTTCGCGCTATAAACAAAAAAAGAGCAACAATTCTGAAAAAAAAGCAATATTTTTGACTTTCTGCTGTATAACATTTACAATAAAAACAAATGTAAAAATCAATTTTTTTCATCCTTTTAGGCCAATTTGTATTTTGCCACATATTTTTGGTAAAAATAATCCTAATAGGCGTATTTTGATTGGTTTGCGCAAAAGTTATCACGTCTACAAACTAGGGGAAAGATTAATGTCATTTTTATTTATTTATTTATTTATTTTTACTAGTAATGGCGGCGATCTGCGATTTTTAGCTGGACTGTGACATTGCGGCGGACAGATCGGACCCCTAATTTACATTTTTGACACTTTTGGGGGGACCAGTGACATTACTACAGTTATCAGTGCTAAAAATATGCACTGTTACTGTGCTAATGACAGGGAAGGGGTTAACCCAGGGGTGATCAAAGGGTTAAATGTGAGTCTAAGGGGTGTTTTCTAACTGTGAGGGGGATGGGCTTATTGGATCAACACAGAGACCCGTGTTCTTAAATAGGAGGATCACAGGAGCCCTGTGATGATAACTGACAGAACAACTGTCTGCTGTGTGTACAATGGCAGACCTCCGTTCTGTCCTCCCTGGGGGTGATCGCCAGCCGCAGCCGTCGGCCCCGCAGATCAGCTTTCTCTCTCGCGAATCACCGCGCGCGCCTCCCATGCTCGCTCCCACAGGGTACGGCGCAGCCGAGCCAGCCTGCTGCAGTATATCTGCGGGGGGCGGTCGGCAAGTGGTTAGGGCCCCTTTCACACGTATGCGACATAAAAGTCACGTGATTTTACCGCTATTGTTTTGCCGCGATTTTGACTGGACTTGAAGCAATGTCTATGTCTATGGACCTCAAAATGCATTAAAATGGGCCCAATGTAGTGCAGGGACTACTTTGAAGTCATTATGACTTGAAGTCACACAAATATGAACGGTACTCATTAGAAATCATGATGAGACCAACTTACTGCGCATGCGCCATGCGTTCTAACATGGCCGCTATGCGTTCCTATAGGTTTCCTAATATGACAAAACACAAAGCAGCGGCGGACATCTTCTTACATCCACACAAGTCTTGAATTTTACATTTATTTTAGCAGTAAACTCACCTTATAGACTAAATAAAAGTATTACATTTTTATTATTATTTTAACCACTTTACCGCTGCTCACCAGAGCTCTACTGCGGCAAAGTGGCTCTTGTAGGTCTAACGACGTAGTCGGCAGACACTCCCCCTTCTCGGCAGCGCGCGCGCCGCCGGAGGCTCGCTCCCGCTGTATTCAGTCACAGCGGGAGTCGGGCCAGGGGAGGAGCGGCGGCGATCACCGCTGCTCTTCCCCGATCGTTGGGGAATCGAGTGTGGAGATCCGCCTGCTTGTGTAAACACAGCGGGCGGATCTCCTAAGTGACAGGCAGGGTCAGATTGCAGGGTTCAGCATAGCTGAACCCTGGATCTGTCCCTGTGTCACTCAGTCCCCTCCCCCCACACACGTCAGTAAGCACCAGGCATACATTAACCCCTCCCTCTCCAATAAAATTAACCCCTTCCCTGCCAGTGTCATTTTTACAGTAACAGTGCATATTTATAGCACTGATTACTGCAGTAATGTCACTGGTACCCCCAAAAGTGTCAAAAATTTCAGTCAAGGGTCCGATCTGTCCACCGCAATGTCGCAGTCCCGCAAAAAAAATTACTCGTTAAAAAAAACCCACCAAAAATGACAGAAATCTTTCCCTTAGTTAGTAAACGCAATAACTTTTGCGCAAACCAATCAAAATACGCTTATTGTGATTGTTTTTACCAAAAATACGTAGCAGAAAACAAATTGGCCTAAAATGATAAAAAATTTTGAATTTTAAATTTTTTTGGGGGGAATTTCATATAAAAAAATGTGAAAAATATTGTTATTTTTTCAAAATTGTCGCTCTTTTCTTTATTTATAGCGCAAAAAGTAAAAATCGCACAATTGATCGAATACCACCAAAAGAAAGCTCTGTATGTGGGAAAAAAAGGACGTCAATTTCGTTTGGGTACAGCGTCGCACGACCGCGCAATTGTCTGTTAAAGTCGCACAGTGCCGAATCGCAAAAAGTGGCCCAGACGTAACACAGCAAAATCCTCCGGTGGTAAAGTGGTTAAAATAGTAAATATAGTGAGAAACCTGCAGGTAGAAGGTGGCGGCGGCCATCTTGGTACACCCGCACTGCTTAGCGACAAACTGATTATATAGTGAAGTAGACTATTGTACTCGGTCGCGGTGAAATACTCTATTTCAGTCTATAAGGTGAGTTTACTGCTAAAATATATGTAAAATTCAAGACTTGCGTGGGTGTAGGAAGATGTCCGCCGCTGCTTCGTGTTCTGTCACATTAGGAAACCTATTGGAACGCATAGAGGCCATGTTGGAGCGCATGGCGCATGTGCAGTAAGTTGGTCTCGTCTGAACGCCCCTTCCGGTTGCAGAATCGAATGTGTTTGCTTAGCTGAGATGCCCCTCCTCCCCTCCTGAAGACTCCAGGGATGTATGACATCATTCTCCTAGACATGGAAACCAGGAAGTAAATAAAGAAATGTAAAAAAAAAAAAAAGTTTAAACACCTGTAAATATAATATACTTTCCTATCTATTCCCTATCTACAGTATTTATTAATGCTAGCGACAAAAGGATTTAAAACAGTCAATGTTGTTTGAGAGAGTGACGTTCCGCTTTAAGTCCGGATTCCTCCAAAGCCCTCAGCCAGGCACATGCAGAGACCCAACAGCCTGTAACACATAAGCTGCCTCCCAGGGAGGAGACCCCAGGAGATAGAGAGCACTGATCAGACCCTCCCAAACATTTATCTTCTCCCCAGCCACACCTTCTGGGCCTTCCTCTAAGACACAGGTGTCAAACCCAAGGCCCGCGGGCCAAATGCGGCCCCCCCCAGGCCATTTCATGTGGCCCTCGCACCTCTCCTGCAGCTGCAGCATCTCTGCCCCCACCTTGTCTCAGTAGTCGGCAGCAGAGAGGACAGGACTGCTTTGCCAGATCCAGCGCTTCTCTGTGCAGCTGCAGAAAGGCTCGTCCCTGAACACCCCCCCCCCCCCCTTCTCAGCAGTCTGCAGCATAGAGGAGGGCAGAACTCCTCCTACAGATCCTGCACCTCTCTGTGCAGCCGCAACACCACCTTGTCTCTGCCTCCCTTGGTCTCAGCATTCAGCAGACTCTGGAAGAAAACTCCAGCCCTCCTCTGGTCCTTCTCCAGACCCTGTAGTTTCTTCTTCCCAGATCCACCTGCATCTTTTTTCTGGCAGCAGCACAAGGTAAGGGGGTGCATTGTGATGTCAGGAAGGGTGGGTGACTCTTGACTTCTGATGGTGGGGGGGGGGGGGCTCTTGAAATCTCATGTAAGGGTGTAAGAGGAGGGTGTGGGGTGTTCTGGACATCTAATCTTACAGATATGACCGGCCCTTTGAGGGCAACCATAATGCTGATGTGGCCCACAATGAAATTGAGTTTGACACCCCTGCTCTAAGAGGTTGGCTGAGGCAGGGCTGTCTTTAGTATTGATTGGACCCTGGGCAAATATTTTCTTGGGCCTTACCAAATGCACTTATCCTCTATTTGTGGGGTGGTGCAGGCTCAAGGGGCAGCTTCTTTGGGCCCCACAACAATGGCTAGGCCCGGGGCAGCTGCCCCTTTTGCCCTGTGTTAAAGATGGCCCTGGGCTGAGGTGAGATAAATACTCATAACCTAGTGGCTAGCCCTCCTACTCTATTTCTGGAAGTTTCCTCCAGAAGCAGGAAAGAGCAATCAACCACCAGGCTTAGGGGTGAACCTGATCAGACCTGAAAAATAAATTGCTGCCGATCCAAAAACGAAATGTAGCCAGCCTAGGTCAGGGCGCTATATCTGTGCCCCTTCAAATCTGGAGATAGACTGCTGCTTTGACAGCGCTAATTGGTTACCTTATTAAGAACTTTCTTTACATTTTGTAGATAACGTGAACCGCAAGTCATTTAAGGAAAATGTGAAGACCGGCTGGTATTACTTTGGCAGGAAAATGGTAAGCAAGGTCGATGAAATAAAATTAAAAAAAAATGTCACAGCGTCACCTAGTGGCCATTAGACAATTACTTATGGAGTAATAAAAATGTTGTCTTGCAGGATGCAGCGGACTTCGAGTGGGTGATGTGGTTCTCCACGTTTAGGGAATACATCATTTTCGCCCTCTCAGGTCACGTGATCTTTGCCAAAATCTTCTCTCTTCTCATCCCACAGGTGCGTCCTCTCCAGCATGCTTCAACCCAGTGCCGGGATAAGGTCATCCATTGCCAGGGCAGGGATGCCAAACTGCGCCCCCCCCCCCCCTTCCCTTATGGTTAAGGTCAAGGCGCCCTCTCATCCCTGCAATAAACCATTGTGCCCAGGGCAACCGTCCCTCATGCCCACCCCTTGTCCCGGCTCTGCTTCAACCAGACCAGACTTTAAAGAATATGTAAACCCAACACTTCATATTCCTGATAGGTGCCTGCTGTACCATGTACTTGTATATAAAAAAGTCTCCTGTTCTCTTTGTATTGCTTCCTTTATGTGAAATCCCCGGTGTTCCTGCCAGTCCCTCTGCTTTCTTATTAAAACTGACCACACTAAGCAGGAGAGAACATCCTGGTCAGTTCTCTATCAGTGCAGGGAACTCAGCCTGCTCTCCTCCATTGATCACATTTGTCCTGACAACCCCCCCCCCCCTGCACAGCCATTCACTAGGAAGATCAGTATGCTGCTTCACCTCTCCCAGCTCTTATGCAGCTGAGAAGGGAGATCACTTATAAAATAGGGGGGAAAAGGTATTTAGGTGTACATTAACCGCTTGCCGACTGCTCACAGTATATTTACTGCGGCAGTCAGCCCCTCACAGGCAGAGTGACGTAAGTCTACGTCGCTAGCCTGTGAGGCTCTGTGGAGCGAGGCGCGCTCCCGCGCGGTCATGGACCCCCCCGCGCGTGTGACCGGCGGACCCGATGTCCGCCGGTCACTCGGCGATCGTCGATGGAGAGGGAGAAAGGCAGGCGGCTAATGTAAACAAAGCCGCCTGTCATTCTCCCCTGTGTAAGAATGGTGATCATACGGTTCTACTATGTAGGACCGTTGATCATTGTTCCTACAGCTCAAGCCACAGCCAATCACAGTTAGAAACACGCCCCTAGGGACACACACCACCCCTCCCTCTCAAATAAAGTTAACCCCTTCACTGCCAGTGTAATTTTACAGTAACAGTGCATATATATAGCACTGATTACTGTAGTAATGTCACTGGTAACCCCAAAAGTGTCAGTCAAGGGTCCGATCTGTGCGCCGCAATGTTGCAGCACCGCAAAAAAAATCGCAGATCGCCGCCATTACGCGTTAAAAAAAAAACAACAAAAATGACAAAAATCTTTCCCTTTGTTAGTAAACGCGATAACTTTTGCGCAAACCAATCAAAATATGCTTTTTGCGATTTTTTTTACCAAACATAGGTAGCATAAAACAAATCGGCCGAAAATGTTAAAAAAGTTTGATTTTTACATTTTTTTTGGGGGGAATTTCATATAAAAAAATGTGAAAAATATTGTTATTTTTGCAAAATTTACGCTCTTTTTTTGTTTATAGCGCGTGATCAAAAAATCGCACAGGTGATCAAATACCACCAAAAGAAAGCTCTGTTTGTGGGAAAAAAAGGACGTCAAATTCGTTTAGGTACAGCGTCGCACGACTGCGCAATTGTCCATTAAAGTCACGCAGTAAAAAATCGCAAAAAACCCCCTGGTCAGGAAGGGGGTAAAATCTTCCGGGGCTTAAGTGGTTAATGAAACTGAGAATTTTTTCTCAGTTCCCTTCTCGGTAGTTCTCAGAGAAAAAATATTTCCTCTGGCATCCTGTTTATGGAGCTGAGAACTTCACTTCTCACAGGGAGATCAGGGGAGAAGTTTTTCCTCTGAAACCGGCCGAGATTTGTGTACAAATGAATGGACCGCCTGAAATCTCGTGAGACAAAGCGAGATTACAGGACGAGAAAATCACTGAAACACCCTGGTGCCCGTTTATTAGGCAGTGATAAATTACCACTGCTGAGTACACGGGTATTCTCAGAGGAGACCCCCACCTCACGTAATTAAAATAATTAGTCCCCCTACACAAAATATAATATATATATATATATACACACGCGCACACATTTTATATATACAGTATCTCACAAAAGTAAGTACACCCCTCACGTTCTTGTAAATATTTTATTCTATATTTTCATGTGACAACACTGAAGAAATGACACTTTGCTACAATGTAAAGTAGTGAGTGTACAGCTTGTATAAAAGTGTAAATTTGCTGTCCCCTCAAAATAACTCAACACACAGCCATTAATGTCTAAACCGCTGGCAACAAAAGTGAGTACACCCCTAAGAGGAAATGTCCAAATTGGGCCCAAAGTGTCAATATTTTGTGAGGCCACCATTATTTTCCAGCACTGCCTTAACCCTCTTGGTCATGGAGTTCACCAGAGCTTCACAGGTTGCCACTGGAGTCCTCTTCCACTCCTCCATGACGACATCACAGAGCTGGTGGATGTTAGAGACCTTCCGCTCCTCCACCTTCCATTTGAAGATACCCCACAGATGCTCAATATGGTTTAGGTCTGGAGACATGCTAGGCCAGTCCATCACCTTTACCCTCAGCTTCTTTAGCAAGGCAGTGGTTGTCTTGGAGGTGTGTTTGGGGTTGTTATCATGAAATACTGCCCTGCAGCCAGTCTCTGAAGAGAGGGGATCATGCTCTGCTTCAGTATGTCACAGTACATGTTGGCATTCATGGTTCCCTCAATGAACTGTAGCTCCCCAGTGCCGGCAACACTCATGCAGCCCCAGACCATGACACTCCCACCACCATGTTTGACTGTAGGCAAGACACACTTGTCTTTGTACTCCTCACCTGGTTGCCACCACACACGCTTGACCCCATCTGAACCAAATAAGTTTATCTTGGTCTCATCAGACCACAGGACATGGTTCCAGTAATCCATGTCCTTAGTCTGCTTGTCTTCAGCAAACTGTTTTCAGGCTTCCTTGTGCATCATCTTTAGAAGAGGCTTCCTTCTGGGATGACAGCCATGCAGACCAATTTGATGCCTATGGTCTGAGCACTGACAGGCTGACACCCCACCCCCTTCAACCTCTGCAGCAATGCTGGCAGCACTCATATGTCTATTTCCCAAAGACATCCTCTGGATATGACGCTGAGCACGTGCACTCAACTTCTTTGGTTGACCATGGCGAGGCCTGTTCTGAGTGGAACCTGTCCTGTTAAACCACTGTATGGTCTTGGCCACCATGCTGCAGCTCAGTTTCAGGGTCTTGGCAATCTTCTTATAGCCTAGGCCATCTTTATGTAGAGCAACAATTATTTTTTCAGATCCTCAGGGAGTTCTTTGCCATGAGGTGCCATGTTGAACTCCCAATGACCAGTATGAGAGAGTGAGAGCAATAACACCAAATTTACCACTCCTGCTCCCCATTCACACCTGAGACCTTGTAACACTAACGAGTCACATGACACCGGGGAGGGAAAATGGCTAATTGGGCCCAATTTTGACATTTTCACTTAGGGGTGTACTCACTTTTGTTGCCAGTTTTGTTGAGTTATTTTGAGGGGACAGCAAATTTACACTGTTATACAAGCTGTACACTCACTACTTTACATTGTAGCAAAGTGTCATTTCTTCAGTGTTGTCACATGAAAAGATAGAATAAAATATTTTAAAAAATGTGAGGGGTGTACTCAGTTTTGTGAGATACTATATATATATATATATGTCAATATCCAAAAAATGTCTCTGGTCGATAAAGGGTACCCAAAGGCCCTGAGATTGCTGCTGGGTGCCGCCATCTTGGATGTGATGTCAGCAGACCCAGACCATGACACTCTATAATATTCCCCTTCTCTCCTCCCCTGCAGCTTCACAACAGGTTATGTAGGGGCATCAGAGTAGGGTGGAGGAGCTGGGCCAACACCCTCAACTAACAGAAGAAAACAAGGCAGGAGGGGGGTATTCTAGGGAATTGACTCTTTCTGGATGGGTTGAATTCCTTAGCAAGTTCAAAGGCACATTTTACACGATTAAAAATTTGGTAATGTAAAGGAAAAACACTACAAAAAAGAACTGGAAATTCTTGATTTATCTATGCTTTTACTTGCATTTTATGTTGGTGACAGAAGGTTCAATTCACAAAACTACAATATCAGGATAAGGATACTTGTTTTCCAAAAAAGTGACAGTTATTTTCAGCTGAGTTCCATGAGACTTGAAGCTAACAGTCACATGTCTAAAACAAAGATCCTTATTTTTGTGTTAAAGCTTAGTGAATTGAGCCTGGGTTCTCTTTAACATCGTTTTATTTTTGTTCTTAACCCTTAATTTATGATCAGTTGTTCTTTAATTTTTGGAGAGGTCTCTTCTTTTGTATGACGGGGCTTGTCTCCTCACAGTACAGGTCCTGGGTCTACATGCTGTACGGGATCGTGACCGTGCTCGCCATCATGGGTACTAATTATCTGATGCTCATCCTGTCTCACTGCCTCCTCCTCTATACCGTCTCCCTGGTAAAAAACAAATGGGTGGTCTTCGCCGCTGGCCTGTGCAGCCTCGCGACCTTCAAGATGGAACCGTTCAACTCCTGGCAAGTATGTTTTCTGGGTTATCGCAGAGAAGATGATGGAATTAGGGACAGTGATTGACTATGATAACATTACCATTAAATGAAATGAGTTAGGCCCAGTCCTATACATTCCAAAATAATTATACAGAAGCATCCCTCTCACTGCCAGCTTCCAGTCTACCTCTGCAGAAACTTTCACAATGTAAAAAGCTTTGTGATAAAGATAAGGATTGTTATTTAAGGCATGTGAGCGTAATTTTTCGAAACCTCATTTCATTTAGCTGAAAATAACTGTCACTTTTTTTTTTTTTCATAAGGCTGCTTTGTAAATGCATCCAATTTCCCAGAATGTATGAGCTTGGTCACTGTTAGAAGTGTGCACGCTTAGAGATTTTTTAAGCTGCCCATATTTTATACAATTTTCCTATTCAATTTCCTTTAGATTTACATTAAAAAATGTAATGCAAGGGCCTGCCTAATTGCTTACTAATTAGAAGTGTTTAGATTTGACCTTATATTACAGTGGTCTCCAAACTGCAGGCCTGGGGCTAGATGTGGCCCTTTGCTTGCCTTTATCTGACCCTTGGGGCACTATTTTATCCACTGACACCAACAATGGGGCATAATTTCTTCCATTGACACCCACTGATAGGGCACAATTACGTCCATTAACACCAGCGATTAGGCACAATTCCTTCCATTGACACCCACGGTGGGACACAATTCCTTCCATTGACACCATTGATAGGGCACAATTCCTTTCATTGACACCAGCAATGGGGCACAATTCCTTCCATTGACACCCATGATGGGGCACAATTCCTTTCATTGAGCCAACGATGGAGCACAATTCCTTCCATTGACACCAATGACGGGGCACAATTCCTTACATTGAAACAAACAATGGGGCAAAATTCCTTCCATTGACACCTACGGAGGGGCATAATTCATGCATAATTCCTTCCATTGACACCCACGGTGGGGCACAATTCCTTCCATTGACACCATTGATGGGGCACAATTCCTTCCACTGAATCCATTGATAGGGCAAAATTCCTTCCATTGACACCAGCGATAGGGCACAATTCCTACCATTGACACCAACAATGGGGCACAATTCCTTCCACTGACACCATTGATAGGGCACAATTCCTTCCATTGACACCAGCAATGGGTCACAACTCTTTCCATTGACGCCAACGATGGGGCACAATTCCTTCCATTGACACCAATGATGGGGCACAATTCTTTCCAATGACACCAACGATGGGGCACAATTCCTTCCATTGACACCAACTATGGGGCACAATTCTTTCCATTTACACCAACGATGGGGCACATTTCTTTCCATTGACACCAACGATGGGGCACAATTCCTTCCATTGGCACCAGCGATGGGGGCACAATTCTTTCCATTGACACCAACGATGGGGCACAATTCCTTCCATTGACACCAACGATGGGGCACATTTCTTTCCATTGACACTGATGAGACGGCATTGTTTACTCTCAGGAAGAAAGGCAGAGAGGAAGGGAGAAAAGGATTGTAGAGTGGAGGAAGAGAAGGAAGGTAGAGAGATATGTAGGAGGAAGGAAGGGGGAAGGGAGGAAGGGAAAGAAGATAGGTAGGAGGAAAGGTAGGGAGGGAGGAAAGAAGGTAGGTATGAAAGAAAAAGGGAAAAGTTCTTCTTGTTTGGGATTTTTTTAGGCACTTAACAAACCCTACAATTTTAAAAGTACAAAAATATTTTATTTACCGCACCATAAAAGACAATGTAACAATGAAAGCAATTGGCTGATAGATGATATGATGACAGACAGAAGACCATTCTTAATAAATCATATACGTATAGGTGGCTATATACTCCTTCATATTGTACAGAAGCCCCAACGCGTTTAGATTCTTCAACAAATCTTCATCAGGAGGACAAGTAAGATAAGTTATGTCTTCACATCATACCCCATAGCCAGAGGAACCCAATGGGCGCTAGAGATCCCCAAGAAAAGATTACAGTCCTAGTCCACTGGGCATATACCCAAAAGCAAGAGGAACCCTCCTTGTAGCATCTATTCAATAGTCCTGAACAGAATGGCCTCAATGTGGGTGAGGGGGGGGGAGAAGGAAAGATAAGGAAAGGAAAGGAAGGAAGAAAGGAAAGGAAAGGAAAGGAAAGGAAAGGAAAGGAAAGGAAAGGAAGGAAGAAAGGAAAGGAAGAAAAAGGAAAGGAAGGGAAAGGAAAGGAAGGAAAGGGAAGGAAAGGAAGGGAAAGGAAAGGAAGAAAGGAAAAGGAAAGGAAGAAAAAGGAAAGGAAAGGAAGGAACAGAAAAGGAAGGAAGAAGAAAGGAACAGAAAGAGAGGAAGGGAGGGAGGAAGGAAGGAAGGAAGGAAGGAAGGGAGGGAGGGAGGGAGGAAGGAAGGAAGGAAGGAAGGAAGGAAGGAAGGAAGGAAGGAAGGAAGGAAGGAAGGAAGGAAGGAAGGAAGGAAGGAAGGAAGGAAGGGAGGGAGGAAGGGAGGGAGGAAGGGAGGGAGGAAGGGAGGGAGGGAGGGAGGAAGGAAGGAAGGAAAAGGAAGGAAGGCGATAGGTAGCATGGGAGGAAGGTTGATAGGAAGAAAGGCAGCAAGGAAGAGAGAGAGGGAGAAAAGAAGAGGGAGAAATAAGGGAAGAATGGAGGGTGAAGGGAAAGGTAGGAATAAAGGAAGAGAGAAGGGTATAAAGGGAGGAGGAAAATAAGGTGGGGGAGGAAGGAAAGAAGGAGTGAGGGAATAAGGTGGGGGAGGAAGGAAGGGTTATAGGAGAAAAAGGAAGAAAGGTCTGGGATGTTGAAGAATACTATGCTTTTAATATATTTGATTATTCACTATATGATATCATTGTGATTCCAATCTGTGGTGGTTTGGAGTCATTGGCTAACTGTCGTTCCGTGTTCTTTGCCTCCAGAGTGATTTTGTTCCGGGATCATTCACTCTACAAGATATCCTTTTCTATGGCGGTGCCGGATTTAGCATCTTGCGTTGTATGAGCTTTGCGCTGGAGACGTGTGAAAGAAAAGAAGGATTCTACTCCCCCATCGACCTGCTCAAGTACAACTTCTACCTCCCATTCTTCTTCTTTGGCCCAATCATGACCTTTGACCAGTTCTACCAGCAGGTGAGTCCCAGGACCATTACACAAGCCTCACTTAGCTCCTCTGCGTCTGTTGACAACTTTAGAGAGAACAAGGATGGGCATTTCTAAGAATCTGAATCTCTATTTGTGTCTTCTTGCGAGTACAACTTTACACCTCAGAGTAGGCTGGGTGTGCTGTTGTTCCCTTGTATTCTCTCCCTGTCAGAGCAGAATGCCAGTCTAATTGGGGAAGCTTTAATGGCTGTCTACTGACACTGGGTCCAGACTGCTGGATGGTGAAAACCTTTATTTTTCAATGTCTTCTAGTTTTCTTATGTATCCAGACAGCATGTTTTCATAGTGATAGATTGTTGAGTGTCTGTTATCAGCACTGAGCTCAGGCAGGAGACTTGCCTAAGCCTTTTCATTCAATGGGGAGAGGGTACCGGTAAAGAAATAAAACATCAAGTAATACACGAGAAACAAGTCTGTAGCATGGGCAACCGCATACATTTTTCGGGGGGGGGGGGGGGGGTTGGGGCTAATTTTAGCCACTTGCAGTTGTACGTCTGCAGGCTGGCGCTCCCAGGCAAGGTGCCGTACATGGGGCTCGTCTGGGTGGAGCTAGGGAGGCGTGCTCCCGCCACCACTCGTTCCCTGTCCCGATGGCTGACGGCCACTCGCCATCTCCCGCAGCTGTGAGAGAAGGACAGACGGCTGATGTAAACACAGCCGTCTGTCATTCTCTCTGAAGTAATCACAGAGGCTATGTGATCCTGCTATATAGGATCGCATGTCTCTGTGATTACTTCACAAGCCACGCCCCCTGACAGTTAGAATCACGCCCCTAGGGACACATTTAACCCCTTGATCACCAGTACAGTTAACCCCTTCCCTGCCAGTGTAATTTTTACAGTAACATTGCAAATTTTAGCACTGATTACTGTAGTAATGTCACTGGTACCCCCAAAAGTGTCAAAAATGTCAGATAGGGGTCCGATCTGTCTGCCGCAATGTCGCAGTCCTGCAAAAAAAAATTGCATATCGCCACCATTAGGCCCCGTTCACACTGGGGCGACGCTACTTCCCGGGGCGACCTCACAGGTCGCGGCGCGCTGCTCGCACCGCGACCTCGGAGCGGCCGGCACGGACTTCATAACATTGAAGTCAATGCAGGTCACTCCAGGTCGCCCCAAAGAAGCTCCGGACCCTTTTTATAAGTTGGAGCAACTTGTGTCGCTCCTATTAGAATGGGTCTGCAGCTTCTCTATGCCAGGCGACCTACGGCGACCTGTCAGTAAAAAAAAAAAAAAAAAAACAATAAAAATGAAATAAATCTTTCCCGTAGTTAGTAAACGCAATAACTTTTGCGCAAACCAATCAAAATATGCTTATTGTGATTTTTTTACCAAAAATATGTAGCAGAAAATACATTGGCCTAAAATGTTGAAAAATTTTGATTTTTACATTTTTTTTTGAGAATTTCATATAAAAAAATATTAAAAAATATTATTTTTTCAAAATTGTCGCTCTTTTTTTGTTTATAGCGCAAAAAATAAAAATCGCACAGGTGATCAAATACCCCCAAAAGAAAGCTCTATTTGTGGGGAAAAAAGGACGTCAATTTCGTTTGGGTACAGCGTTGCACGACTGCGCAATTGTCCGTTAAATTCACGCAGTGCCGAATCGCAAAATAGGGCCTGGTCATTGAGCAGCCAAATCCTCCGGTCTGAAAGTGGTTAAGATCACCCATGCCCCGCCCCTTTTTGACAATGTAATGAAGGGGAGGGGCTTAGTCATTATAACATAAAGCGCAGGCATCCAAAGGTTTGAGAAACCTGATGCAAAAGCTTAATAGAAGAATCAAGCTGCCATAATCTGTTTTTATGTTCACACTACTGACACTATTGAATACACGCTGAATGTTCGCTGATCTTCCTTCCCTCCATCTGTTGGTACCTGCCACGCCAGTCCCAGGTCTTCCAATGGGTGCATGGATCCCAGGAAACATGGCTGAGGTGTGTGTGTGCGTGGGGGAGGGGGGGTGGCCGTCACTAACGGGGGTGTGTGGAAGTGATCTGGTGGCTACACTGCTAATAAATTATTTCCATATGACCGACTGCCCTGAAAATGTAAATGAAAACAAGGCCTAAAAGAAAGCATCTCACTTACTGTGTATAAACCTGACAAGCCAAGTGTTGTCTGTCATATGGAAACAATCCAATATCAGTGTAGCCACCAGATCATTTCCACACACCCCCCGTTAGTACCTGCCACCTCCCCCCCCCCACACACACATGCGTCGGTCCTCAGCCATGTTTCCTGGGCTCCATGCACCCATTGGCAGACCTGGGACTGGCATGGCAGGTGCCAACAGGTGGAGGGAAGGGAGATTAGCGAACGCTCATTTGCTGATCTCCCCTTACTTTTTGATGACAAATTGCCAAAAGTAGTACAGAAACTACTTTTGGGAATGGGGGCAGCGCCGCAAAGTCTGTGTTGCACTGATTCGGCCGATTCCATTGCTGCCATTTGGCTCCAATTTGACATGCGATTTGACATGTCAAATCAGACCAATGTGAGCGTAGGCTGAGGCCAGGCTGGGGCAGCAAATGTGCAGGTGCAGTGTTGAGAGCGGACAACCAAAGTCTCTCCTCCTGCCCCCGATGCATAAGCACCAATATCCCTAGGATTATATCCTTCAAATCAAAATCCATGTCATGTCATGTGTGTGCCCCACCACTGACTTCTGCCCCTGTACTCCAGTGCTGCCTCTGCCCCTGTACTCCAGTGCTGCCTCTGCCCCTGTACTCCAGTGCTGCCTCTGCCCCTGTACTCCAGTGCTGCCCCTGCCCCTGTACTCCAGTGCTGCCTCTGCCCCTGTATTCCAGTGCTGCCCCTGCCCCTGTACTCCAGTGCTGCCTCTGCCCCTGTACTCCAGTGCTGCCCCTGCCCCTGTACTCCAGTGCTGCCTCTGCCCCTGTATTCCAGTGCTGCCCCTGCCCCTGTACTCCAGTGCTGCCTCTGCCCCTGTACTCCAGTGCTGCCTCTGGCCCTGTACTCCAGTGCTGCCTCTGCCCCTGTATTCCAGTGCTGCCTCTGCCCCTGTACTCCAGTGCTGCCTCTGCCCCTGTACTCCAGTGCTGCCCCTGCCCCTGTACTCCAGTGCTGCCTCTGCCCCTGTATTCCAGTGCTGCCCCTGCCCCTGTACTCCATTGCTGCCTCTGCCCCTGTACTCCAGTGCTGCCTCTGCCCCTGTACTCCAGTGCTGCCTCTGCCCCTGTACTCCAGTGCTGCCTCTGCCCCTGTATTCCAGTGCTGCCTCTGCCCCTGTACTCCAGTGCTGCCTCTGCTCCTGTACTCCAGTGCTGCCCCTGCCCCTGTACTCCAGTGCTGCCTCTGCCCCTGTACTCCAGTGCTGCCTCTGCTCCTGTACTCCAGTGCTGCCCCTGCCCCTGTACTCCAGTGCTGCCTCTGCCCCTGTACTCCAGTGCTGCCTCTGCCCCTGTACTCCAGTGCTGCCTCTGGCCTGGTGCACTAATAATAACATCCTTCCTTCTCTTGAATCCCTTCAAATCAACATCCTGCTCCACTGCCTCTGACCGTGACTTATCATGCCTTTATGAGTGTTATATTCTCCATGTTGTGAGAGACACAGGACTCTGATCTGGAACAACGGATGTTTATTCAGGACTCACTGTACACTACAACATGCATTACAGGACAGCTCTGTATATCAATGCATCTCTTACATGTCTCTAAGATGGCCACTCTGCCCCTTGACCCTTGTCATCACTCGTGGGTGGAGCCAGCCTTAAAGTAACAGTACATGTGAAACCCTTCAGGTATAACAATAAGATAATATAAGGAGTACAGCGCCTTCCCTGATCTAAAGACAATGTGTTAAAGCGGAGTTCTGGCCTCGGGCGTGAATTTTAGATAAAAATACCCCCGGGACAGTCAGGGCTAGTACATTTCATAATGGATAGCCTCTGAACTGTCCCGGGTCGCACTTACCTGCAAGAAGAAATACTTTTAACATTTCTTCTCCAGCGCTGCCATCTCAGGTGTGGGCAGCTGAAGCCAGCTCCTCTTCTGCCTCCTCTTCTGTGACATCAGATTCCCAGAATGCCCTGCACCAGCCCCACTCATTACTTCCGGTGCAGGCGCAGCATCCCTGCACAGCTTCTGGGCATGCCGGTTTCTCAGACGATCGCTGAAGAACAGCGGCAACTGCCGCAGCTCCTCCTGCGGCCCACCTTCCGCTGTGTCTAAACACAGCGGGAGCGCAGCTCCGGCTGCCCGCGCGTGCCGCCAAAACCACATGCACTCCAGCTACGTAGTACTACATGACTGGATGCAGCCGAACTGCCCTGCCACAGTAAAAAGGCGGCGGGCGGTCGCCAAGTGGTTAAATGTATGCCAGCAATGAAACTGGAAAAAGGTGTCATAATTGCCAAACAGTTGACCAAAGTATACAAATCCATTACATTGGTACATATAGTAATCAAATAGTACATAGTAGCATCTGTAGTAACCCGACGCGTTTCGCGAGTTCAGTCTCACTCTTCAAGGCTAGATGCATAGACATAATCTATAAAGTAAAAGATTAAAAAATATAGCATAGTAATGAACATGGAAATGTATGTGGGAATAATACTAAGGGATCCACACTCACAAAAATGCAGGATGCTGCATGCCAAAATCGCACCGGCAGCTAACTGAGACGTCTGACCCGGGAGCTGTGGGTGAAGATTCCAAAATGGGCCGGAACGCAAAACAGGACAGATGGGAAAAACGGGCAAACAGAACCATCCAACATAATCTGCCAGGATGGTGGCTAGGATAAAAAAGGAGTGTAAATAGGCGGTGATGTGCACAATAAAAAGAAATAAAATGAAAAATGATGAAAAGGTAAAAGATCAGTAAGAAAAATTTTTTTCAGATTTTTCTTACTAAGCTTTTACATCCTGCATCCTGCATTTTTGTGAGTGTGGATCCCTTAGTATGATGATTCCCGCATACATTTCCATGTTCGTTAATATGTTAAATTTTTTAATCATTTTACTTTATAGATTATGCCATTTGCCCGCTTTTCCCATCTGTCCTGTTTTGCGCTGCAGGGCCCATTTTGGAACCTTCCCCCACAGCTCCCGAGTCGGACGTCTCCGTTAGCTGCCGGTGCGATTTTGGCACGCAGCATCCTGCATTTTTGTGAGTGTGGATCCCTTAGTATGATTCCCACATACATTTCCATGTTCATTGCTATGTTATATTTTTTAATCATTTTACTTTATAGATTATGTCTATGCATCTACCCCTGAAGAGTGAGACTGAACTGACGAAACGCGTCGGCTCACCACAGATGCCATGACACATTTACTATGTACTGTTTGATTACTGTATGTACCAGTGTAATAGATTTGTATACTTCGGCCAACTGTTTGGCATTATGACACCTTTTCCCAGTTTCTTTGCGGGCATACATTTAATAAACTTGTATTACCTTTTTATTACTGGTTTTGTTGCGCTTCATTGCAAAGATTATAACAAACTTTGTTGCAGATTCCTACCTTTTGTTATTCTGAAGAAATCATTGTTTGTTCCTCTGTGCTGAGTGGGTCTAATGGGAGCGGTTTCATAATTATCTATCAGCTGTGGCAGCTGCAGGGCTCTAATGAGGAAATCTGCTGGGCCTGCGTCCCTTTAGACGTGTTCCTATTGGGAGTATCTCACCAATAATGAAATTTTTGTTGCAGGGGATGCCAGAAATCTGACTTTTATCTTAGTGCAGACTTCTGGGAAAATTGGTGAGCCAATCACACAAGCAGGAAATGATGTTTCTGGGGGTGTGGTCAGTATACATTCTGTGTACAGAACAGCTCCAGGCGGCCATATTTCATTGCATTTTCAGAAAATGACAACAGCTGCAGATTAAAAGGAAAGGGAATTTTTAATAACATTCAATTACAATATGATTTGTGTCACAATTGTATACGCTATATTATTTTTTTTCTTTATTTGCAATTTTTTTTTCACCACGAAAGTGGAGTTACCCTTTAAGATGTATAACCTGATGTTGGTTGCTCGTGTCACAGGTATATACTCGGACGCTGACCCGTAAAGAGAACGAGATGTGGAACATTCGTGTCCAGGCCGTGGTCAATGTTCTGCTGATACTTCTGGTGAACGTTTTCTTCCACTTCCTCTACATTCTCAGCATCCCCTCCGACCTGAAGATGGTGAAGAAACTGTCAGACTGGTCTCTGGGTAACGTATCCCTTCCTGTGCCCATCCTCCGTCTCTCTGCGGTCAGCCAGGGCTGCGGTGGATGAATTCCTTCTCAGTAAAACTTTTTATTTAGCTTTATTTTAGAGGGACATGCCAGTTACCATTGATGGACCTCCTTCTAAAAAATACTACTTGCCTGGCTGTCAGTGGGTAAAATATTCCCTGACCTTGAACAAGCATGCAGCCAGTAAAGCAGCTTTAAACTAGACATGGGCGGTTCGTTTCATTCTGAATTGAAATTCAGACATGTTTTATTGTTATTCGGAGATTCGGATGTATCCCAATCTCCCAATAACAATAGTAACGAATTTTAACGAATCCGAAATAACGAAACAAAATTTCGGACAAAATTTGTATTCAAATAGCTTTCTAATTCTAATCGTTTTCGAAGTTGAATTTCTAAAGAGAATAAAATAGAATAGAAAATAAAGGAATTGAATAGAAAATAATAGAATAGAATAGAAAAGACTGGAATATAAAATAAACTAATATAATATGATAGAGTAAAACAGAACAGAATGCAAAATAAAAGAATAGAAAAACATAGAATAGAAAATAAAGGGATAGAATAAAAAAATAAAAGAATATGATGTAGTAGGGTAAAACTGAACAAAATAGAAAAGAAAGGAATAGAATAGAATAAAATAAAAAATAGAATAGAATAAAAAAGAAAGAATATACCCATCTTTTGAAATTTTAATTACAAATAGAATAAATTTGAATTTGAATACAATATAAAATAATATAATAGAATAGAAAATAAAAGAATATAATATGATAGAGTAAAAGAGAACAGAATGCAAAATTAAAAAATAGAAGAACATAGTATAGAAAATAAAGGGATAGAATAAAAAAATAAAAGAATATGATGTAGTAGGGTAAAACTGAACAAAATAGAAAAGAAAGGAATAGAATAAAATAAAATAAAGAATAGAATAGACTAAAATAGAAAGAATATACCCATCTTTTGAAATGTGAATTTCCAATAGAATAAATTTGAATTTGAATACAATATAAAAGAATATAATAGAATAGAAAAGACTAGAATAGAAAACAAAATAATATAATATGATAGAGTAAAACAGAACAGAATGCAAAATAAAAGAAAAGAAAAACACAGAATAGAAAATAAAGGGATAGAATAAAAAAATAAAAGAATATGATGTAGTAAAGTAAACCTGAACAAAATAGAATAGAAAATAAAAGAACAGAAAGGAATAAAATAAAAAATAGAATAAATTAGAAAGAATATACCCATCTTTTGAAATGTGAATTTCCAATAGAATAAATTTGAATTTGAATACAATAGAAAAGAATATAATATGATAGAGTAAAACAGAACAGAACGCAAAATAAAAGAATAAAAAACATGGAATAGAAAATAAAGGGATAGAATAAAAAAAAAATAAAAGAATATGATGTAGTAGAGTAAAACTGAACAAAATAGAATAGGAAATAAAAGAACAGAAATAAATAGATTAGAATAGAATAAAATAAAAAATAGAATAAAATAGAAAGAATATATCCATCTTTTGAAATTTGAATTTCAAATAGAACACATTTGAATTTGAATACAATAGAAAAGAATATAATAGAATAGAATAAAAAAGACTAGAATAGAAAACAAAATAATATAATATGATAGAGTAAAACAGAACAGAATGCAAAAATAAAAGAACAGAAAATAAAGGGATAGAATAAAAATAATAAAATAATTTAATTCAATAGAGTAACATAGAACAAAATAGAATAGAAAATAAAAGAACAGAAAGGAGAAAATATAATAAAATATAATATATATAATAAAATAAATAATATAATATAATAAATATAAATAATAAAATAAAAAATAGAATAAAATAGACAGGATATAACCATCTTTTGAAATTTGAATTTCAAATAGAATAAATTTGAATTTGAATACAATAGAAAATAATAGAATAGAAAAAAAGGATAGAATAGAATAAAATAGAAAGAATATATCCATCTTTTGAAATTTGAATTTCAAATAGAACACATTTGAATTTGAATACAATAGAAAAGAATATAATAGAATAGAATAAAAAAGACTAGAATAGAAAACAAAATAATATAATATGATAGAGTAAAACAGAACAGAATGCAAAAATAAAAGAATAGAAAATAAAGGGATAGAATAAAAATAATAAAATAATTGAATGCAATAGAGTAACATAGAACAAAATAGAATAGAAAATAAAAGAACAGAAAGGAAAAAAATAGAATAAAATAATAAAATATAATATATATAATAAAATAAATAATATAATATAATAAATATAAATAATAAAATAAAAAATAGAATAGAATAAAATAGAGAGGATATAACCATCTTTTGAAATTTGAATTTCAAATAGAATAAATTTGAATTTGAATACAATAGAAAATAATAGAATAGAAAAAAGGGATAGAATAGAATAAAATGGAAAGGATATAACTTTCTTTCGAATTTCAAATTTCGAATAGAAAAAATTCAAATAGAATGGAAAAGAAAAGAATAGAATAGAAAAGAACATAATTTAAAAAACAATAGAATAGAATGGAAAGAATATAACCATTTCCCAAAATTGGAATAGAATAAATTCGAATTTGAATAGAATAGATTTGAATAGAAAATAAAAGAATAGAATTGAATAGAAAAAAAACAATAGAAAATAATAGAATAGAAAGAATCGAACCATCTTCCAAAATTCTAATTTTGAACAGAATAAATTTGAATTTGAATAGAATAGAATAAACAATTGAAAAGAATAGAAAGAATATATCAATATAACTGTTTCTGAAATTTAAATTTCGGAATAGAATAAATTTGAATAGAATATAATATAATAGAAAAGAATAGAACAGAAAATATAAGAACAGAATAGAAAAAAAAACAATAGAATAGCATGAAATAGAAAGAATATATCAAAAACCAAAACAGTACAGCGCTAATAGAATTAAATCAATTTAAACCAGCCACAAAAAGTATATAAAGGTGACTCTGTGTTAAACGTGCATATTAAGTGCAAAACTTAGGTGCTTGAAAAAATATTAAAGTGACATAGTGCCAATCACATTCACAATAAATACAAATACATAATATGGAATAATATACATTATTACATTATAATATAAATTGTGCAATTAACGCATGAAAAAGCGATTTTATTGTTTTTATTTATTTATTTATTTAGTTGTTATAATTTTAAAACTCCTTCATATCTACATTATATACACTGACTTACCCTCACAGTTTATAAAAACGTGCCCTATTTCCCCCCGGCAGCGGGTCTGGCATACTCCAACCTGGTATATGACTGGGTGAAGGCAGCAGTGATGTTCGGGGTGATAAATACCATCTCCAGACTGGACCACCTGGACCCACCGCAGCCCCCCAAATGTATCACCATGCTTTACGTCTTTGCCGAAACGTAAGTCAACACAATGCTGACATCAGCACCTTTTATATATTGCGCTTCGGGTGTAACTAAGAGGGGTGCGAAATGGGCTATTTTGTCTTCTGAACGAATAATCTTTTAGTAGTAAAAAAAAAAAAATACCTCAATATGGCCACTAGATGGAGCTGAAGGGCATTGGAAATACACGTGTCTTTGTAACAAGAGGTACATTGTAACAATTTTCGAGAATGCTAAAGGGAATTAGCAAATGAAGGTTACACTTATTTGCTAATAAGCACACTGGCACCTGGGGGAGGGGATCAGAGGCTATGGTCTAGGGTGGAAATAGTGTACATTTTTCTCCAATTTTTTTTTTTTAAGGTTTGTCTTAGAATTTTTTACATGTGAGTGGGGGGCCGCTAAATGGCGGGACTTGGTATTTTTCATTCAAGCTCTTTTTTAATCTTGATCCCATTTTTCAGCCATGAGTTCAGCTGAATTGTTGCAAAGATTTAAAAAATTATAGAATAAGGTTAATTTTTAATTTTATTTTTATTTATTTTTTAATTTTAAGTTTATTTTAAGTTTAAAATTTAATTTTATATTTGTTTATTTTAAGATTTACATACATAATATGTCAATAACATTGTGGGGCTAAAAATAAAAAGAACAAAAACAATACTACAAACAAAAGAGTGTGTTAAAATAGAACTAACGGCAAAACGTTTTAATTTTGGATAGAGTAAAGGAGGATAACCCTCGTCAGGGTTTTCTTGCCCATTTGTGTCCCATTGTGGAGATTTCCCTTCACTTCCTGTCCCATAGCCAAACAGGAAGTGAGAGGCAGTGCCAGGAAAAGGCTTTCTAGAACCCAGGGCGAACATGCCGAACTGTGCCCCCCCCCAAGGTGTATGAGCATTATGTGTCGTTAGCAAAAATCCCCCTCCCCCTCCAAAAAAAGTTGAGCACTAATCTGCATGCTTACCACTTAAGCATAAATCCCCCCTCCTCCCAGGACAAATCCCCCCCCTGCTGAAATCCCCCCTCCCAGCTCAAATCCTCTCCATCCCAAATCCCCCCAGCACACATCCCCTCCCAAAAAAAAAAAAAAAAAAAAAAACACTCCTCCTAGCACAAATCCTCTACTCCTCAAATTTCCCCTCCCAGTACACATCCTCTCCCCCCACTCCATATCCCCCCTCCTAGCACAAATCTTCCCTTCCCCCAAAATATCCCCCATTCATCCCTACTGGTGCAAATTCCTCCTAAAAATTCCCCCTCCTAGCACAAATCCTTTCCCCCCTCTACCATATCACCTCTTCTAGCACAAACACCCCAAATCCCCACTTAGCACAAATCCTCTTTACCCCATCCCCCCTCCCAACACAAATTCCCCCAAATCCTAGCACACTCCCTCAAATTTCCCCTCCTAGAACAATTCTTACCCCTTGCTGCCTCTGAATCCCCTCCCCCCCCCCCAATCTCCTTGTGGTGTCCCTCCATCTCCACATGATACTACAGTGCCCAGGGCAGCCGTCCCTCCTGCCCACCCCTTGTCCTGGCCCTGGTGATAGGAAATCCTTTCAAAGTGAGGCAATCCCTGGATGTCACCGGAACTAGTGTCCTCATTGGAAGATTTCCCCTCTATTCCTATTCTGGTGACAACTCAAAATTTTGAATTTTTCTTTTACTTTCGGTGATAACTGTAAACAGGACAGACAGGGAGGGTGAACCTACCTAACGGGGACACAGACAGAAATAAAAACTGACAGGTATTCTAATCCCCCCCACACTTTATCCAAAACTAAAAAAAAAAAAAAATTTAGATCTTTAGTTACTGTATACCTCACTCAGACAGATATGACGTGGAAATAAGATGCATAACCCTACAACCACACCATAGGATGAGGCCAACGCCATATACCAACTATATATATGATATATCAAATAGGGTCATCAAGGAAGTGGAGGAAAAGCGGGTAGAGGAAGAAAAGGTGGGAGAGAAAATCGGGGGGGGGGGGGGTAGAATACATTTTATAAAAATTCCAGAACATGTTCTCTTTTGCTTTTACTTCTGAAAGTTTTATTTATTTTTTTAAAAATGCATGCATTTTCTACTGTGCGAAAAAAAAATATACATTATTAGGCTATTTCCTGTGCTGGTCGAATATTTTGAATTGACTTAAAGAAAAATATGGCATTTGGCCACTGTGTGGCGCTAAGTATCATAACAATTTTCTAGGATATTTTGCACCATCTAGTGGCCAAATACGGTATTTTCTTTTGGAAGCCAATATAAAAAAGCAGAGCAGCACAGGAAATAGCCTAATAATATATATATATATATATATATATATATATATATATATTTTTTTTTTTTTGCCCCATTCACGAAAGCGTGCACTTTCAATGATCAAATTTATTTTTTTTTTTTTTTTTATAAATTCCCCTATATGTCTGTTCCTAGAGCCTTGATTGTTTTTTTTTTTTTTTGTTGTTTCAGGCACTTCGATAGAGGCATTAATGACTGGCTGTGCAAGTGAGTACCATCAGAGTGACTGCTATCTCAGGAGGAAGTCTGTGTGTATATAAGCTGAGTCACAGATATTGTGAATCTCTTCTGGGGCCAATTAAAGTCCACTAAAAAAACACAAACATCTATTTAACCACTTCTGGACCGGAAGGATTTGCCCCCTTAATGACCAGGCCATTTTTTGCGATTCGGCACTGCGTTCATTTAACTGACAATTGCGCGGTCGTGCGACGCTGTACCCAAATAAATTTGATGCCCTTTTTTTCCCAGAAATAGAGCTTTCGTTTGGTGGTATTTGATCACCTGTGCGATTTTTATTTTTTGCACTATAAACAAAAAAATAGCCACAATTCTGAAAAGAAAACCAATATTTTTCACATTCTGCTATATAACATTCCCAATAAAAATATGTAAAAATCAAAATTTTTCATCCTTTTAGGCCAATTTGCATTCTGCTACATAGTTTTGGTAAAAAAAAAAAAAATTGCAATAAGCGTATTTTGATTGGTTTGAGCAAAAGTTATCGCGTCTACAATCTAGGGGAAAGATTTATGTCATTTTTTTTTTTACTAGTAATGGCGGCGATCTGCAATTTTTTGCAGGACTGCGACATTGCGGTGGACAGATCGGACCCCTAACTGACATTTTTGACACTTTTCGATAAATTACTACAGTAATTAGTACTAAAAATATGCACTGTCACTGTACTAATGACACTGGCAGGGAAGGGGTTAACCTAGGAGTGATCAAAGGGTTAATTGTGAGCCTAGGGGAGTGTTTTCTAACTGTGGGGGGCGTGGCTTGTGAAATTATTATTATTATTATCATCAGGGCTTTTTTTCAGCGGGAACGCGGGGGAACGCAGTTCCGGCACCTCCAACACTGAATGTATGTAATGGCAAGGGGTGAGGGGTGTGCTGGAGGGTCTATTAATGCTGGCTGCTGGGGGATCTGTTGTCACTTGTGGGGACTTGTTTTTGTGTAAGGGTCTAATTTTGCTGGTGGGGGATCTATTATTGCTGGGGGGGTTATGTTGCTAGTAGGGATCTACTGTTGAGGTAGAGGTATATTGTTACTGGCTGCTTGGAGATCTGTTGTTTCTGCTAGGGCATCTGTTGTTTCTGCTGGAGGGTCTATTGATGCTAGCTGCTTGGAGATCTGTTGTTGCTGCTGCAGGGTCTATTGATGCTAGCTGCTTGGAGATCTGTTGTTGCTGCTGCAGGGTCTATTGATGCTAGCTGCTTGGAGATCTGTTGTTGCTGCTGCAGGGTCTATTGATGCTAGCTGCTTGGAGATCTGTTGTTGCTGCTGGGAGGGTCTAGTGTTGCTGGGGTCGGTCTTTTGTTTCTTGGGCTGGTTGTTTGTTGTGGGTGGTTAATTGCTGCTATGTGGGGGAACTATTGTTGCTGGGGTAGGGTCTTTTGTTGCTGTGGTTGGTTTATTGTTGCTGGGGTGGGGTCCATTGTGGTTGGAGGGGTCTATTATTGTGTGAGGGATCTATTGTTGCTGGAGTGGGGTCTACTTTTGCTGGGGGGATCTATTTTACTGCTTTTCTTGATATTAGACCAGAAGAAATTCCATACAAATTACTTAGCACCACAAAATGATACCTGGAACAGTACTGAGAGGAGGGTAGGGGGTGGAATCAAGGGATGGCGCTCAGAGGTGGGTAAGGGGGCAGACACATGGGGGGAGGGGCTCAGAAGGGGAGAGTTCCTGAACCTATTCTCTGAGAAAAAAAAGCCCTGATTATTATTATTATGGATTTCTATAGCGCCAGCAATTTACGCAGCGCTTTACAATATTAGAGGGAGACAGTGCATATACAATACAATAAAATACAAAAGGATTTAGAGGGCCCTGCTCAGAAGAGCTTACAATCTAGTGGGGTGGGGCAGGTGTTACAAGAGGTTGTAATAGTAGAGAATGAGCTGATGGCAGATTAGTTGGCGGTGTCATAGGCTTCCCTGAAGAGATGAGTTTTCAGGGATCGTGAAATGATTGTGAAATGATCATAGAGACCTCTGTTCCTATATAGAAGGATCACAGGCGCTCTGTGATCATTCCAGAGAGAAGAATGGTCAGCTGTGTTTACAACATCCGACCGTCCTTCTCTCTCAGCGGGGAGCAATCGAGGGTGCCTGGGTGCAATCGCAGCCGCCGGCCTCGTGCATTGGCATCCCCACTGCAACCGCTCGCCCCCCCCAGTACCAGGCACGCGACCCACGTAGGCTACGTCAGTTTGTGCAGGAGAGCAGTAAATGTACGGCGGGCAGTCGGGAAGTTGTTAACCTACCAGCATGTCTTTGGAGTGTGGAAACCGGAGTACCCGGAGGAAACCCACACAGGCACAGGCGAGCATGCCAACTCACGCAAGTAGTGCCGTGGTTGGCATTGGAATGGACCACCCCAGTGCTGCTTGGAGGAAGTGCTAAGCACTCGGGCACTGTGCTGCCCACTAATTTACTGCAGCAGAGAAAACTGAGGTCACCTGGCATCTGGATCACAAAACTGAAATAAAATAACTTTTGGTTATCTTCGATATATTTATTTCAATTGAGCGTTTCACCTGGATTTATAATTATAAAAAAATTCCAGCTGTCGCAGCCATTGTATAGTTTTTATGATTGTTTTACTATAACACTATAATAACCCCCCCCCCTCCCTTTTTCTCCGGCTCAGGTACGTCTATGATTTCATCGGCGAGGGCCATGACAACATCAAGAAGGAGCTGTTGGCCACCGTGTCCACGTTCCTGGTGACCACGCTGTGGTTGGGCCCCTGTGAAATTGTCTTCATCTGGTCCTTTTTCAACTGCTTCGGCCTGAACTTTGAACTCTGGGTGCAGAAGCTTTTCGAGCTGCCGCCATTCGCCCAACTGGAGGTGAGAGGGGCTTAATTACTTGTCTATCTGGGAAATTTTTTTGAATTAAAAATCTGATTTTTTTCTTTTCCTAGAAATTACTTTAAACCCCCTAAACAGTTATATATTTTCTGAAAGGATAAGCCCTGGAGAATAAAATAGTGGCAGTTGCTATGTTTTTATTTATTTTTTTACGGGCACAGTTATTTATTGAACGCATATTTTCAGGAAAAAAAAACAAATAATTTTAGTGCTATTTTTTTATTTATTTTTTTATGGGCACAGTATTTCCACAGTTATTTATCAAACGCATATTTTCAGGAAAAAAGACAAATCATTTTAGTGCTTTTTTTATTTATTTTTTTATGGGCACAATATTTCCGCAGTTATTTATCAAACGCATATTTTCAGGAAAAAAGACAAATAATTTTAGTGCTATTTTTTATTTATTTTTTTATGGGCACAATATTTCCGCAGTTATTTATCAAACGCATATTTTCAGGAAAAAAGACAAATCATTTTAGTGCTTTTTTAATTTATTTTTTTATGGGCACAGTATTTCAGCAGTTATTTATCAAACGCATATTTTCAGGAAAAAAGACAAATCATTTTATGCTATTTTTTTTTTTTTTTTTTTATGGGCACTGTATTTCTGCAGTTATTTATCAAATGCATATTTTCAGGGAAAAAAGACAAATCATTTTAGTGCTATTTTTTTATTTATTTTTTTATGGGCACAGTATTTCTGCAGTTATTTATCAAACGCATATTTTCAGGAAAAAAGACAAATCATTTTAGTGCTATTTTTTTATTTATTTTTTTATGGGCACAGTATTTCTGCAGTTATTTATCAAACACATATTTTCAGGAAAAAAGACAAATAATTTTAGTGCTATTTTTTTATTTATTTTTTTATGGGCAGAGTATTTCTGCAGTTATTTATCAAACGCATATTTTCAGGAAAAAAAGACAAATAATTATAGTGCTATTTTTTTATTTATTTTTTTATGGGCACAATATTTCTGCAGTTATTTATCAAACGCATATTTCCTGACAGACTCCATGGCAGCATACGTTCGGGTAGGCCCCGCCTCCTCTCCTACCTCATAGGACCCCAATCCCATTTATTTATTTTTTTACGAGCACAGTTATTTATTGAACGCATATTTTCAGGAAAAAAAAAACAAATAATTTTAGTGCTATTTTTTATTTATTTTTTTATGGGCACAGTATTTCTGCAGTTATTCATCAAAAGCATATTTTCAGGAAAAAAGAAAAATAATTTTAGTGCTATTTTTTTTTTTTTTTTATGGGCACTGTATTTCCGCAGTTATTTATCAAACGCATATTTTCAGGAAAAAAGACAAATAATTTTAGTGCTATTTTTTTATTTCTTTTTTTATGGGCACAGTATTTCTGCAGTTATTTATCAAACGCATATTTTCAGGAAAAAAAGACAAATAATTTTAGTGCTATTTTTTTATTTATTTTTTTATGGGCACAATATTTCTGCAGTTATTTATCAAACCCATATTTCCTGACAGACTCCATGGCAGCATACGTTTGGGTAGGCCCTGCCTCCTCTCCTACCTCATAGGACCCCACTCCCATTTATTTATTTTTTTACGGGCACAGTTATTTATTGAACGCATATTTTCAGGAAAAAAAAAACAAATAATTTTAGTGCTATTTTTTATTTATTTTTTTATGGGCACAGTATTTCCGCAGTTATTTATCAAACACATATTTTCAGGAAAAAAGACAAATAATTTTAGTGCTATTTTTTTATTTATTTTTTTATGGGCACAGTATTTCTGCAGTTATTCATCAAACGCATATTTTCAGGAAAAAAGACAAATAATTTTAGTGCTATTTTTTTATTTATTTTTTTATGGGCACAGTATTTCTGCAGTTATTTATCGAACGCATATTTTCAGGAAAAAAGACAAATAATTTTAGTGCTATTTTTTTATTTATTTTTTTTATGGGCACAGTATTTCCGCAGTTATTTATCGAACGCATATTTTCAGGAAAAAAGAAAAATAATTTTAGTGCTATTTTTTTATTTCTTTTTTTATGGGCACAATATTTCTGCAGTTATTTATCAAACGCATATTTCCTGACAGACTCCATGGCAGCATACGTTCGGGTAGGCCCCGCCTCCTCTCCTACCTCATAGGACCCCACTCCCATTTATTTATTTTTTTACGGGCACAGTTATTTATTGAACGCATATTTTCAGGGAAAAAAACCAAATAATTTTAGTGCTATTTTTTATTTATTTTTTTATGGGCACAGTATTTCCGCAGTTATTTATCAAACGCATATTTTCAGGAAAAAAGACAAATAATTTTAGTGCTATTTTTTTATTTATTTTTTTATGGGCACAGTATTTCTGCAGTTATTCATCAAACGCATATTTTCAGGAAAAAAGACAAATAATTTTATGCTATTTTTGTTTTTTTTTTATGGGCACAGTATTTCTGCAGTTATTTAATGAATGCATATTTTCAGGAAAAAAGACAAATAATTTTAGTGCTATTTTTTTTTTTTTTTTTTTTATGGGCACTGTATTTCCGCAGTTATTTATCAAACGCATATTTTCAGGAAAAAAGACAAATAATTTTAGTGCTATTTTTTTATTTCTTTTTTTATGGGCACAGTATTTCCGCAGTTATTTATCAAACGCATATTTTCAGGAAAAAAGACAAATAATTTTAGTGCTATTTTTTTAATTCTTTTTTTATGGGCACAGTATTTCTGCAGTTATTTATCAAACGCATATTTTCAGGAAAAAAGACAAATAATTTTAGTGCTATTTTTTTATTTATTTTTTTATGGGCACAGTATTTCTGCAGTTATTCATCAAACGCATATTTTCAGGAAAAAAGACAAATAATTCTATGCTATTTTTGTTTTTTTTTTATGGGCACAGTATTTCTGCAGTTATTTAATGAATGCATATTTTCAGGAAAAAAGACAAATAATTTTAGTGCTATTTTTTTTTTTTTTTTTTTATGGGCACTGTATTTCCGCAGTTATTTATCAAACGCATATTTTCAGGAAAAAAGACAAATAATTTTAGTGCTATTTTTTTATTTCTTTTTTTATGGGCACAGTATTTCCGCAGTTATTTATCAAACGCATATTTTCAGGAAAAAAGACAAATAATTTTAGTGCTATTTTTTTAATTCTTTTTTTATGGGCACAGTATTTCTGCAGTTATTTATCAAACGCATATTTTCAGGAAAAAAGACAAATAATTTTAGTGCTATTTTTTTATTTATTTTTTTATGGGCACAATATTTCTGCAGTTATTTATCAAACGCATATTTCCTGACAGACTCCATGGCAGCATACGTTCGGGTAGGCCCCGCCTCCTCTCCTACCTCATAGGACCCCACTCCCATAAATCTTTGCTCCCTTTCAGCATCAGTGTTCTTTTTTCGTCCTCCTCATACATACGGTGTTATGTTCCTACTATTTCAGTCCTATACCTTGAAGCAGATTGGGTCATGGAGACTCCGCTAAGCCCTGGCTATTAGCAGGGTATGGAGGGGGCAATGGAAGAGACCCTCAGCAGGATCACTGTGGTCTGGCCGAGAGAGCCCAGCTGCCGCGGGTGGCCTAATTTTGCCCGAAGATACAGTCCGGTGATGTGCCTCTGGGACCCTTCTCTGCTTGGGCAGGGTGGTAAGCCCTGTGATGGGACCTTTTTCTTTTTTATTCTCATTTTTCCTTTGTGTGTTTGTATGCTAATCTTTTATTAGGCTGTTCTTACTCACTGTTTGCGGTTTTTCCCATGCTTCATTCCACCTTATTGTGTCCGTTTTGCAGCTGTCCGGTGGCTCCCAGTCCCGCCGCGGCCGCGATTGCGGCCGCCGCTTTCGGGTTGCGCGGCGCTTCTGCGCATGCGCAGTTGCCGCCGGTCACTGGATTCGGTGCGCATGTGCGGGAGTGACGCGTGACGTCACTCGCGCATGCGCGGTAGCGATCGGCGGCCGCGAGGCGGCGTATTTAAATCCCTTCGTTTGTCAGAGCTGGTGGGAAGGTCGGCACGTTATACAGCCTCCCCCAGACTCTGACTGGCGTTCTTAAGGTAAGAATACTTTCTTTTAAAGGGCTTTTTTGGCAATTTTTTGACTTGGGGTTAAGGATTAAGTTCTATTTGTAGCCTTCTTACTCAGCTTGAAGAGTTTCTTCGCCCCTCTATTATATCAATTATGGACACATCTCCGCCCCCTAGTGGCCAGCCCGCTCATACCAGGTATGTGCTGGGCATTTAGGGGGGGGAGCCTTGTGTGTTTCTCTCTTATATATCGCTACATGTGTCTGTCTCCAGCTCTTCCAGGTCTGACCACCAGCCTAGCGCATGCAGCGAAGACAGACATTCAAAGTCGCATCACCGGCACTCCTCGTCTAGGTCCAGGCGCAGCTCCCCCCATAATAGGGGACGTGATGGCAAATCTTCTGGTTCCACACATCGTGGCCGTTCAGAACACCCGCATGGGAAGAAATGCTGGGGATGTGGTACTATAGTAACTGACGGCTCCTCTCTGTGTAAACCCTGTTATACCCAAGCCACGGGTGAAAGGGAGAAGTCGGATCATCATATTGAGGAGGTGGTGCGCAGAGTCCTCAAAGACTCTCTAGCTGAGTTACAGAAGCCAAGTACTTCTGCAGGGCCATCCCGCTCTCCGGAAAGAGATCTTCTGGTTCAGGATCCTTTTGAGTCCTCTCAACCCAGCCATCCTTCTATCCTTCCGTCAGAGTCCGAATCTGATTCAGATGACTCCGGTTCAGGATTTGAGTTCAGCCTTGTCTCCCCTCTAGTGAAGGCGGTGAGAGAAGCCCTTGAATGGGAAGATCCGGCTGTCTCCTCCCCAAAACAACGAAAATATTTCAAGCAGCTATGCAAAGAGCGCTTGGAGTTTCCATTTGTAGGGGAGCTGGGAGATATAATTACAGAAGAGTGGAGCAAAGTGGAAAGGAAAAATTCTCTGACAACAAAAATGGCGAAGTTGTATCCATTTAAACAAGAAAAGGTGAAGTACCTGGAATCTTCCCCAAGTGTGGATGCAGCTGTGATGCGTTTGGTCAAGCATGTCACCCTTCCAATGGAGGATACAGCCTCTTTTAGGGATCCGTTGGATAGGAGGATCAACGCTGACCTTAAACGAGCATATCTTTCGGCCGGCATGGCCTGTAAGCCAGCTTTGGCTTTGGCTACAATTTCAAAGGCCATGGAAGTCTGGATTAATGCCCTCGAGGGCACTCTTGGAGGAGTTTCGGAAGAAGTGCTCCAGAGCTCTCCAATCCAGGAGCTGAAGATGGCTGCAGGTTTTCTGGGGGAGGCGTCTCTAGACACCATTCGCCTTTTGGCTCAAGTTATGCTGGCTTCGGTTACAGCTAAACGCGCCCTTTGGCTTAGGCCTTGGGTTGCTGATGCTGCTTCCAAACAGGCATGGTGCCGAATTCCCTTTGAGGGTTCTTCCCTCTTTGGGAACAAATTGGATGCAGCCATAACTCGGGCCACGGGTGGAAAATCTGGGTTCCTCCCTCAGGATAAACGCCCAGGCGCTCAGAAGCGCTCTTTCCCAAGAAGACAAACTACCAATCGTTCCAGGGAAGCACGCAGCTACAGACCAGGCAAGTCCTACGGAAGAGGTTGGAAGTCAAGACAATCAACCTTCCAGAAAGGCTCAAAAGGCTCTTCGTCTGGTGACCGGGAGGCCACCAAATCCTTTTGAGGTTGGGCCCGTCCAGGCCTTCCTGGTAGGGGCCAGGTTGCTCCAATTTCGGGATGTCTGGGCGGCCTCGATCCAGGATCCCTGGGTGTTAAACATCGTGTCCCAGGGACATTCGTGGGCGTTCGACAACGTTCCCAAACCCAGGTTTGTCGCAACCTCACTTCCTCCTTCGGCAGAGAAAAAGAAGGTTCTTCTCGCTTACGTGGACACCTTACTGGTTCAGCGAGCTGTTGTGCCAGTTCCCGAGGCAGAACGAGGTCTGGGAGTCTATTCACCTCTGTTTCTCGTCCAGAAGAAGAACGGCACCTGGCGTCCAGTAATAGACCTCACATATCTCAACAGGTCTATTCATCAAGAAAGGTTCAAAATGGAGTCCCTAGTCACCATACAACATTCGATTCTCCCAGGAGATTGGTTGGCATCGATCAACCTAAAAGACGCGTACTTCCACGTTCCTGTGGCAAAAGAGTACCATCAGTTCCTCCGGTTTGCTGTAGGTCATGCTCACATGCAATTTACGTGTCTTCCCTTCGGGCTCTCAACTTCGCCTCGCACGTTCTCGAAGACCTTGCTGGCAGTTGTGGCTCTCATCAGGACCAGAGGCATCAGATTGCATCATTATCTGAACGATCTCCTCCTTCTGTCCCAGGACAGGTGTCAGTTACTCTTACATCTGGAGCAAGTGACATCTACGCTTCAGGAATTCGGTTGGATTCTGAATCTAGAAAAGAGCCATCTGGTGCCTACGCAGTCGCTGGTGTTTCTTGGGGCACTGATCAACACAGTAAAGTGCACCATTTCTCTGCCAGAAGAGAAAATTCCTGTAGTCCAGAGCAGGGTGTCTCACGCTCTCGCTGCCTCTCGTCTCACTGCTCGTCAGTGTCTAAAGGTAGTAGGGACGCTCGTAGCCACCTCGCCCATGGTGAAGTGGGCTATGTGGAAGCTGAGACCCTTCCAGAAGGGGTTTCTCCAACAGTGGACGACGGAGAATTTGTCACAAGTTATTCTCCTGACCCCATTCATGAAGGGATGCCTTCCCTGGTGGTTACGCCGTACAAATCTGACCAACTGCCACTCAATCGCTCCAATTTCCTGGATTACGATAACTTCCCATGCCAGCAGTACCGGTTGGGGAGCCCACTGTCTGTCCGAAGTGGCACAAGGCAGATGGAACTTTCCCGGTCACGGAGTAGTGTCCAACATTTTAGAGCTACGAGCTGCCCTCAAAGCCCTTCAGGCTTTTCACCATCTAACGCAGGGGGCCTCAGTGCTGCTAAGGATGGACAACACCACGGCAGTGGCTTATGTCAAGAGGCAGGGAGGAACGCGCAGTATGTCTCTCCTCCAAGAAACAGAGCCGATCATGACATGGGCTCAGCATCATCTGGCCAATCTTTCAGCGGTCTTTGTCCCGGGAGTGTTGAATGTGGAGGCAGACTTCCTATCCCGTTTCCAACTAGACAACAACGAGTGGTCCCTTCATCAGGAGGTGTTCAACTGGGTGCTGTCCCTGGGGATTTCACCAGAAGTGGGTCTGTTTGCGAGTCAACGCAACAAGAAGCTTCGGAAGTACTACACGAGGTTCAGAGATCCTCGAGCCTTCGGAGTGGATGCCCTCATGGACAGGTGGAACTTCCAGTCTGCTTATGCTTTTCCACCAGTGCCAATAATACTCCAATTCCTGCGGAGACTGAAGATGGAGGAAGTAGAGATCGTGGCAATAATCCCTTTTTGGCCCAACAGGCCATGGTTTCCCCTGCTGTCCCTTCTCAGCTTCAGGGATCCAATCCCTCTACCTCTCATGTCGGACCTTCTATCTCAGGGTCCTACTCTGCACCCATGCCCTGCACGGCTGCACCTCAGGGCTTGGTTCTTGAGAGGGGGAGGTTGGAAGCTCTCGGATGTCCAGAAGAGGTAATCCCGACTCTCATGAGTTCAAGAAGACCTAGCACCAACAGGGTATATGAAAGGATATGGGCCAGGTTCATGAGTCATCAGGCCCAGAGGTCAGGTCCAGTAGGTATACCTACTATTCAGCAGATTCTACGTTTTTTGCAATCTGGTCTGGATCTGTCCCTCTCAGTTAGTTCCCTCCGGGTACAAGTCTCCGCCATTTCAGCCTTCACCGGAATTCAGTGGGCAAGTCATCATCTGATTCAACAATTTTTTAAGGACGCAGTCAGGCTTAGGCCTCAGAGAAGGCCGAGATTTCCAAAATGGGATCTCCCATTAGTTTTGGACTTTTTTTCTTCAAAGGATGTTGCCTCCATGTCTATCAAGGAACTTACGTTGAAGACAGCATTTTTGGTGGCCATTACCTCCGCTAAGAGGGTTTCTGAGATACACAATTTGGGTCACAAAGAGCCTTTTCTGACCTTTTTTCAAGACAGGGTGGTCCTAATCCCTATGCTGGGGTCAAATCCAAAAGTGACCTCTGTCTTCCACGAAAATGCTGAGATAGTTCTTCCCACCTCCAGAACTGATGAGGAATCTTCAGTCCATCCTCTAGACGTGGGCAACACTCTAAGCCAATATTTGGAGGCCACATCCTCCTTCCGCCAATCGGATTTCCTTTTTGTCCTACTCCATGGCAAAAAGAAAGGAATGCGTGCATCTTCTAGAGCAGTGGCTGCGTGGATCGTTCAGGCTATCCAATGGGCGTATAGAGCGAAGGGCTTGGCTCCTCCAGAGGCGATTACGGCTCACTCTACAAGAAGCGTCGCTACGTCTTGGGCAGCTTCCAAACACGTAGCACCTGACGTGATCTGCAAAGCAGCATCCTGGTCATCTGTTAATACTTTTCTTTCCCATTATTGTATTGAACCTGCTGCTTTATCTTCCATTAATTTTGGCGTACAAGTCTTGTCAGTTGACAATGCCAATTAAAGTTTTCTTTGTTCAGCATCTTCCCACCCGGGAGTGTATAGCGAGTTATTTCCCGAACGTATGCTGCCATGGAGTCTGTCAGGAAAACGGAAAATTGATATCAAATACTTACCGTAATTTTCCTTTCCTGATGGACTCCATGGCAGCAGGAGTCCCCTCCCAATTCCTGAGTAGGCTAGTTACAGAACACTGATGCTGAAAGGGAGCAAAGATTTATGGGAGTGGGGTCCTATGAGGTAGGAGAGGAGGCGGGGCCTACCCGAATGTATGCTGCCATGGAGTCCATCAGGAAAGGAAAATTACGGTAAGTATTTGATATCAATTTTCCGTTTTTCAGGAAAAAAGACAAATCATTTTAGTGCTATTTTTTTATTTATTTTTTTATGGGCTCAGTATTTCTGCAGTTATTTATTAAACACATATTTTAAGGAAAAAAGACAAATTATTTTAGTGCTATTTTTTTATTTATTTTTTTATGGCCACAATATTTCTGCAGTTATTTATCAAACGCATATTTTCTGGAAAAAAGACAAATCATTTTAGTGCTATTTTTTTATTTATTTTTTTATGGGCACAGTATTTCTGCAGTTATTTATCAAATGCATATTTTCAGGAAAAAAGACAATTCATTTTAGTGCTATTTTTTTATTTATTTTTTTATGGGCACAGTATTTCTGCAGTTATTTATCAAACGCATATTTCCAGGAAAAAAGACAAATCATTTTAGTGCTATTTTTTTATTTATTTTTTTATGGGCACAATATTTCCGCAGTTATATTTATCAAACGCATATTTTCAGGAAAAAAGACAAATAATTTTAGTGCTATTTTTTTATTTCTTTTTTTATGGGCACAGTATTTCCGCAGTTATTTATCAAACGCATATTTTCAGGAAAAAAGACAAATCATTTTAGGGCTATTTTTTTATTTATTTTTTTATGGGCACAGTATTTCTGCAGTTATTTATCAAACGCATATTTTCAGGAAAAAAGACAAATAATTTTAGTGCTATTTTTTTATTTATTTTTTTATGGGCACAGTATTTCCGCAGTTATTTATCAAACACATATTTTCAGGAAAAAAGACAAATCGTTTTAGTGCTATTTTTTATTTATTTTTTTATGGGCACAGTATTTCTGCAGTTATTTATCAAACGCATATTTTCAGGAAAATAGACAAATAATTTTAGTGCTATTTTTTTTTTTATGGGCACAATATTTCCGCAGTTATATTTATCAAACGCATATTTTCAGGAAAAAAGACAAATAATTTTAGTGCTATTTTTTTATTTATTTTTTTATGGGCACGGTATTTCCGCAGTTATTTATCAAACGCATATTTTCAGGAAAAAAGACAAATCATTTTAGGGCTATTTTTTTATTTATTTTTTTATGGGCACAGTATTTCTGCAGTTATTTATCAAACGCATATTTTCAGGAAAAAAGACAAATAATTTTAGTGCTATTTTTTTATTTATTTTTTTATGGGCACAGTATTTCCGCAGTTATTTATCAAACGCATATTTTCAGGAAAAAAGACAAATCATTTTAGGGCTATTTTTTTATTTATTTTTTTATGGGCACAGTATTTCTGCAGTTATTTATCAAACGCATATTTTCAGGAAAATAGACAAATAATTTTAGTGCTATTTTTTTTTTTATGGGCACAGTATTTCCACAGTTATTTATCAAACGCATATTTTCAGGAAAAAAGACAAATCATTTTATGCTATTTTTTTTTTTTATGGGCACAGTATTTCTGCAGTTATTTATCAAACGCATATTTTCAGGAAAAAAGACAAATCATTTTAGTGCTATTTTTTTATTTATTTTTTATGGGCACAGTATTTCTGCAGTTATTTATCAAACGCATATTTTCAGGAAAAAAGACAAATCATTTTAGTGCTATTTTTTTATTTATTTTTTTATGGGCACAGTATTTCTGCAGTTATTTATCAAACACATATTTTCAGGAAAAAAGACAAATCGTTTTAGTGCTATTTTTTATTTATTTTTTTATGGGCACAGTATTTCTGCAGTTATTTATCAAACGCATATTTTCAGGAAAAAAGACAAATCATTTTATTGCTATTTTTTTATGGGCACAGTATTTCCGCACTTATTTATCAAACGCATATTTTCAGGAAAAAAGACAAATAATTTTAGTGCTATTTTTTTTTTTTTTTTTATGGGCACAGTATTTCCGCAGTTATTTATTAAATGCATATTTTCAGGAAAAAAGACATAATTTTAGTGCTATTTTTTTATTTATTTTTTTATGGACACAGTATTTCCGCAGTTATTTATCAAACGCATATTTTCAGGAAAAAAGACAAATAATTTTAGTGCTATTTTTTTATTTATTTTTTTATGGGCACAATTATTTCACAGTTATTTATCAAATGCATATTTTCAGGAAAAAAGACAAATCGTTTTAGTGCTATTTTTTTTTTTTTTTTTTTATGGGCACAGTATTTCTGCAGTTATTTATAAACGCATATTTTCAGGAAAAAAGACAAATCATTTTAGTGCTATTTTTTTATTTATTTTTTTATGGGCACAGTATTTCTGCAGTTATTTATCAAACGCATATTTTCAGGAAAAAAGACAAATAATTTTAGTGCTATTTTTTTATTTATTTTTTTATGGGTACAATATTTCCGCAGTTATTTATCAAACGCATATTTTCAGGAAAAAAGACAAATCATTTTAGTGCTATTTTTTTATTTATTTTTTTATGGGCACAGTATTTCCGCAGTTATTTATCAAACGAATATTTTCAGGAAAAAGACAAATAATTTTAGTGCTATTTTTTTATTTTTTTTATGGGCACAGTATTTCTGCAGTTATTTATCAAACGCATATTTTCAGGAAAAAAGACAAATAATTTTAGTGCTATTTTTTTATGGGCACAGTATTTCTGCAGTTATTTATCAAACGCATATTTTCAGGAAAAAGACAAATAATTTTAGTGCTATTTTTTTATTTATTTTTTTATGGGCACAGTATTTCTGCAGTTATTTATCAAACGCATATTTTCTGGAAAAAAGACAAATAATTTTAGTGCTTTTTTTTATTTATTTTTTTATGGGCACAGTATTTCAGCAGTTATTTATCAAACGCATATTTTCAGGAAAAAAGACAAATAATTTTAGTGCTATTTTTTTATTTATTTTTTTATGGGCACAGTATTTCTGCAGTTATTTATCAAACGCATATTTTCTGGAAAAAAGACAAATAATTTTAGTGATTTTTTTTATTTATTTTTTTATGGGCACAGTATTTCAGCAGTTATTTATCAAACGCATATTTTCAGGAAAAAAGACAAATCATTTTAGTGCTATTTTTTTATTTATTTTTTTATGGGCACAGTATTTCCGCAGTTATTTATCAAACGCATATTTTCAGGAAAAAAGACAAATAATTTTAGTGCTATTTTTTTATTTTTTTTTTTATGGGCACAATATTTCCGCAGTTATTTATAAAATGCATATTTTCAGGAAAAAAGACAAATCAGTTTAGTGCTATTTTTTTATTTATTTTTTTATGAGCACAATATTTCCGCAGTTATATATATCAAACTCATATTTTCAGGAAAAAAGACAAATAATTTTAGTGCTATTTTTTTATTTATTTTTTTATGAGCACAGTATTTCTGCAGTTATTTATCAAATGCATATTTTCAGGAAAAAAGACAAATCGTTTTAGTGCTATTTTTTTATTTATTTTTTATGGGCACAGTATTTCTGCAGTTATTTATCAAACGCATATTTTCAGGAAAAAAGACAAATAATTTTAGTGCAAACAAACACTATTTTTTTGGCTAATATAAAAGATGTGGTTACATCGATACCAAACATGGCAAGCTTTAAAATTGCACATGCCAGTAATATCGCAAAACACTACGGTACCCAAAAATGTCTGTGGACGATGGTTTAGGACCCAGTTTAGAGTTAACTATGAATTATGGCCCTAGAATTATTTATCACGTACCTGGGTGGAGGCCAAAGTGACGAGACATGGGACATGGGACATGATCCGCAAGTGTCCCATGATTACCAGTGGAAGGAGCTGTGGTAAGAAGCCCATTTACTTGTGGTGTGAAAGTGCAGAGTTAAACCTGGAAGGCAGGGTAGCCAGAGCCTGATGCTGGTATGTGAGAGAGACATGATCTAGAAGCTGAGCCATGGTCATACATAGTTAGACTACTGGAATAAGAGACATGGTCAGAAGCCAGGCCAGGGTCATACACAAGGTGGGCAGCTGAAGGCATAGGCAGGGTCCGGAGACAAACCAGGGTCATGCACAGGTAAACAGCCAATAAGAGAAGCAGGGTCAGGAGACAAACCAGGGTCATGCACAGGTAAACATCCAATAGGAGAAGCAGGGTCCGAAGACAAACCAGGGTCATGCACAGGTAAACAGCCAATGGCTAGCTGAAGATTTTCCCCCGATTATCAGTCACCATTGTCTCCATTAAAGTGGGTGTTTCTGAGATTGGGCAATGGGTTAACGAGCACTGATACACGCAGACGTGCACACATTGATGCGCTGAAATTCCTCGTCTGCGTGCTGGCGCATGCGCACTGCCATTCGTTTCCTGACATTATTGCTCCCACTCCGATGTTCGTAGTGGTGCTTCACATGTGAGGCACAATTTATGTCTCCATACATGTGCTTGCCCTACTCTGTGCATTTGCTTTGAGGTGTGTATGGGGGTGACTGGGGTGCTTTAAAAATGGTTTAAATTGTTTTTAATAATTTTTTATCATTTATTTTTTTAACACTTTTTTACATTTTTTTCCTTTATTTAAAGTGATAAATATACACATACCGCCAGATCACCTACCTGTACATTCATTTGACTTCAAGTGGTTGTATCGGGGTGATATGCAGCTGCAGGCATCGCCCCGGTACCGTTATTTGGAGCCGACGGCCAGCTCTGTTGTAATTACAACTAACGTGGCTCAGCAGCCGCTCAATTGGTATTACAAGCAGCGGAAGGAGAGTTGATGTTATGACATCACTTTCGGATTATTTGAGTCCTATAGGCGCTAGTTTCAAAAGATCGAAAGTATGCAAAAACGCCAATCTTGGCATTTTGGATGCTTTCAAATGCAAAGGAGGGATTTGGGGTCCCCCCCCCCCATCCCATTGTCCTCTGGTGCTTCTACCAGCTGGCCTGTGCGATCAGGGAGCCAGAGAACGAGTCAGCCAAATCCAAGCATTTACCATAGAGCTGACCAAGGACCAGATGGTCCGGTCCCCAGTCATCTCCATGACCTTCGGAGGTGGCACGCTACGTTATGACGTCACATCCGGTCTCGGCAGATGTAAACACTGCTGTTTCCTCGATTAGGAAGCCAAGATCGTTTTTTTTTTTTTTTATCTCAGGCTTTCCAGCCCTATACTGTAAGGAAGGGAAGTGCATGCAGACCTCGGATAATATCGCTTTAATAGGGGACAATACAATACAGTTAAGTTGCACTCACATTTCCATCCTTATAGGACAAGCACATCAACAGAAGCACCTCGCTCCTCCCATCCCTCCAAGTGTTCCTCCGGTCTCCTCTTTTGCAGCAACCGCCGCTATGGGTCAGCTCTCTACTGCTTCCTGCTATCGGCTCCCCCCCACCAGGTCACTACATGCCGATACTAGTGCGCCTGCGCACCAGTCCGCCGCCATACGCCGCCGGGAAGGTTGGCCTAAGCCTCGGCCGAGGCTGTACGCAGTTGGGGGCTACGGAGTGGAGAGATCCAAGGGGATATGCTGCTTCTGCTGGTTGCTACGGACAACGCGTTTCGGAGGCGGAGCCTCCTTCTTCAGGTCCCACCAGCCACCAGGTTTCCAGCCCTATAGACCCCAGATCTCGCTGTGAAGAAGACCTGTCATGCCCTATTTCTATTACAAGGGATGATTACATTCCTCATAATAGGAATAAAAGTGATAAAGAAAAAAAAAATTAAAGGGCCCCTGTCCCCGCGTCTGTCGCACCTGCATATGTAAGTGGTATTCAAACCACACATGTAAGCCGCGAACAATATCACCGCAAACATTAGAGCGAGAGCAATAATTCTAGCGCTAGACCTCCTCTGTAACTCTAAACTGGTAACTTGTAAAAATATTTAAATCATTGCCTATGGAGATTTTTAAGTACTGAAGTTTGGCGCCATTCCACGAGCGTGCGCAGTTTTAAAGCATGACATGTTGGGTATCTATTTACTCGGCGTAACGTCATCTTTCACAATATATTAAATAATCGGGCTAACTTTAGTGTTTTGTTTTTTTTTTTTTTCAAATGAATGAAACAGTTTTTCTCCAAAAAAAAAATTGCTATCACAAATATAATGTGACATAAAAAGTTGCAATGACCGCCATTTTATTCTCTAGGGTCTCTGCTAAAAAAAAAAAAAAACATACAGTGGGTACGGAAAGTATTCAGACCCCCCTAAATTTTTCACTCTTTGTTATATTGCAGCCATTTGCTAAAATCATTTAAGTTCATTCTTCTTCCTCATGAATGTACACATAGCACCCCATACTGACAGAAAAACACAGAATTGTTGACATTGTTGCAGATTTATTAAAAAAGAAAAACTGAAATATCACATGGTCCTAAGTATTCAGACCCTTTGCTCAGTATTTAGTAGAAGCCCCCTTTTGATCTAATACAGCCAGGAGTCTTTTTGGGAAAGATGCAACAAGTCTTTCACACGTGGATTTGGGGATCCTCTGCCATTCCTCCTTGCAGATCCTCTCCAGTTCTGTCAGGTTGGATGGTAAACGTTGGTGGACAGCCATTTTTAGGTCTCTCCAGAGATGCTCAATTGGGTTTAAGTCAGGGCTCTGGCTGGGCCATTCAAGAACAGTCACGGAGTTGTTGTGAAGCCACTCCTTCGTTATTTTAGCTGTGTGCTTAGGGTCATTGTCTTGTTGGAAGGTAAACCTTCGGCCCAGTCTGAGGTCCAAAGCACTCTGGAGAAGGTTTTTGTCCAGGATATCCCTGTACTTGGCCGCATTCATCTTTCCCTCGATTGCAACCAGTCGTCCTGTCCCTGCAGCTGAAAAACACCCCCACAGCATGATGCTGCCACCACCATGCTTCACTGTTGGGACTGTATTGGACAGGTGATGAGCAGTGCCTGGTTTTCTCCACACATACCGCTTAGAATTAAGGCCAAAAAGTTCTATTTTGGTCTCATCAGACCAGAGAATCTTATTTCTCACCATCTTGGAGTCCTTTATGTGTTTTTTAGCAAACTCCATGCGGGCTTTCATGTGTCTTACATTGAGGAGAGGCTTCCGTCGGGCCACTCTGCCATAAAGCCCCGACTGGTGGAGGGCTGCAGTGATGGTTGACTTTCTACAACTTTCTCCCATCTCCTGACTGCATCTCTGGAGCTCAGCCACAGTGATCTTTGGGTTCTTCTTTACCTCTCTCACCAAGGCTCTTCTCCCCCGATAGCTCAGTTTGGCCGGACGGCCAGCTCTAGGAAGGGTTCTGGTCGTCCCAAACGTCTTCCATTTGAGGATTATGGAGGCCACTGTGCTCTTAGGAACCTTAAGTGCAGCAGAAATCTTTTTGTAACCTTGGCCAGATCTGTGCCTTGCCACAATTCTGTCTCTGAGCTCTTCAGGCAGTTCCTTTGACCTCATGATTCTCATTTGCTCTGACATGCATTGTGATCTGGAAGGTCTTATATAGACAGGTGTGTGGCTTTCCTAATCAAGTCCAATCAGTATAATCAAACACAGCTGGACTCAAATGAAGGTGTAGAACCATCTCAAGGATGATCAGAAGAAATGGAAAGCACCTGAGTTAAATATATGAGTGTCACAGCAAAGGGTCTGAATACTTAGGACCATGTGATATTTCAGTTTTTCTTTTTTAATAAATCTGCAACAATGTCAACAATTCTGTGTTTTTCTGTCAGTATGGGGTGCTATGTGTACATTCATGAGGAAGAAGAATGAACCTAAATGATTTTAGCAAATGGCTGCAATATAACAAAGAGTGAAAAATTTAAGGGGGTCTGAATACTTTCCGTACCCACTGTATATAATGATTGGGGTTTCTGAGTAAAAAAAAAAAAAAAAAATTATGATTTTTACATGTAGGAGAGGAGTGCCAGAATAGGCCCGGTATGGAAGTGGTTAAGGTAAAAAAGTTTAAGACCCCATGTCTCCCCTGACCCCTACTGCAGCTAATCAGTACACAATGATTCCAGGTTCGTTAGTCGCAGGGGAGCTCCAGCTCTCCCTTTAGGAGCTGTTTACTGTGGCGCTGGGCTCCATTGGGGAACAGGAGACCCAGGGAATCATTGCAGGTGACGCTGGTAGGGTAACTGGGCACACCTTCAGAGCCCCGAAAAAAAGATGGGTGGCTCCAAAGCCGTCCGGCTCGCTTTTATCTGAAAGCCTTTTGCTAGTTCTAAAAAAGGAAAGCAGACAAAAATGGAGGCGCAAACACCTAGTGCAGGGATGGGGAACCTTGGCACCCCAGATGTTTTGGAACTACATTTCCCATGATGCTCAACTACACTGCAGAGTGCATGAGCATTATGGGAAATATAGTTCCAAAACATCTGGGGTGCCAAGGTTCACCATCACTGGCCTAGTGCATTACCTTTCGGCGCCTTTATAAAGTTTATTAACCACTTTACCACCGGAGGATTTTCGTGCTTTACGTCCAGGCCACTTTTTGCAACTTGGCACTGCGCGACTTTAACTGACAATTGCGCGGTCATGCAACCCGGTACCCAAACAAAATTTATGTCCTTTTTTTCCCACAAACAGAGCTTTCTTTTGGTGGTATTTGATCACCTGTGTGCTTTTCATTTTTTGCGATATTACTAAAAAAAGAGCGAAAATTTTGTGAAAAAATTGACATTTTCTACTTTGACAGTTAAAAAATATCCAATATATTCAATTTTTGTCATATATTTAGGCCAAAATGTATTTATCTACATGTCTTTCACAAAAAAATCCTCAATGAGCGTATTTTTAACTGCTTTAAGACCGGAAGATTTTACCCCATTCCTGACCAGGCTATATTTTGCGATTCGGCACCGCGTTACTTTAATGGACAATTGCGCCGCCGTGCGACGCTGTACCCAAATTAAATTTATGTCCTTCTTTTCCCCACAAATAGAGCTTTCTTTTGGTGGTATTTGATCACCTGTGTGGTTTTTAATTTTTGAAAAAAAGAGCGACAATTTTGAAAAAAAAAAAAACACATATTTTTCACTTTCTGCTATATAACATTTCCCAAAAAAAATTTAAAAATCAAAATTTTTTAACATTTTAGACCAATTTATTTTCTGCTACATATTTTTGGTAAAAAAAAAATCGCAATAAGTGTATTTTGATTGGTTTGCGCAAAAGTTATCTTGCTACAAACTACGGGAAAGATTTATGTCTTTTTTATTGTTTTTTTTTTTTTTTCTTACTAGCAGAGATGTATAGTAACTAAGTAGAACTACTTCACTACTGTACTTAAGTACGGAAAGGCGGTATCTGTACTTTCCTAGAGTAGAATTTTTTTTCTCCTACTTCAACTTTTACTTCACTACATTTTTTCGATGATTTCAATACTTCTACTCCAATATTTTTTTTTTGTGCTGCATAGTTACTCGTTACTATTATAAAAATTACCACTGCCAGAACAGTAGATGGCAGGTTTCATGAAGCTAAAATCATGTGTATTATCAGCGCATAGGAAAATAAAAGCTACTGTATGTATAAATAAAAGTTGCATTTGAAATAATAAAAAACAATATGATGTTCAAACTTTTGACTTCTTTCTTTAAGAACTACATAACACAGTACTTGTACTTTTACTTTCAGTACTTGAGTAGCAAAATTTAAAAAAAAAACTACTTGCAATACTTAAGTACAAAAAATGTTGAATACTTTAGTACTTCTACTCAAGTCACTTTTTGATCGAGCACTCGTACTTTTACTCAAGTATGGGTTTCCAGTACTTTATACAACTCTGCTTACTAGTAATGGCGGCGATCTGCAATTTTTAGCCGGACTGCAACATTGCAGCGGACAGATCGGACCCCTAACTGACACTTTTGACACTTTTGGGGGGGACCAGTGACATTACTACAGTAATCAGTGCTAAAAATATGCTCTGTACTATAATAATGACATTGGCAGGGAAGGGGTTAACCCTGTGGCTGATCAAAGTGTTGAATGTGAGCCTAGGGGGGTGTTTTCTAACTGTATTGGGGAGGGACTTGTGAAAGGAACATAGAGACCTGTGTTCCTATATAGAAGGATCACAGGTGCTCTGTGATTATTCCAGAGAGAAGAACGGTCGGCTGTGTTTACAACAGCTGACCGTTGTTGTCTCTCAGCGGGGAGCGATCGCGGGTGGCCGGAGGCAATCAGAGCCGTCTGCCCTGTGCAACGGAGTCCCCGCAACGGAGTGGGTGCGGAAGCGCGCCGCAGGCGGCGCGCGCTGGCCCCCTAGCTGCCGGCGCGTGACCGACGTAGGTCTACATCGGTTTGCGCAGGAGAGACACCCAAATGCGGCGGGTGGTCGACAACAGGTTAAAAAGTCAAAAACGTACAAACATGAGGAGTAATATTGCATATCCATGTCAACCCACTATGTGGAGGAGGATACGTCCCTGTACTTGGAACGCTAACGTGTTTCGGGAGACACGCTCCCTTCCTCAGGCTACAGGGGCAGGGAGCATGTCTTCCTCCATTTTTGTCTGCTTTTGGGGTTTTCTCCAATCAAGGAGAGCCTAAAATTCCTAATAGAGTGAGGGCTTGGGTTACATAGAAGTTCTATAGACGAGTAGAAAGCTTATGGCTGCAGTAGGAGGAGTGACCACCTGGTTTAGGTGAGGGATGCTGACTTTATTCTCTCATCTGCCCAGTTTATCTTCATCACTTTGGATTACTTTGTAGGATCATTATGGAAAAATACATCATTCACTTACTGTCTACATTGGTTCTCTCTCCAGGCCGCCTTCCATGAGTCCACGTCCCGGAGAATCCGCGGGATATTTGGTGCTGCCAATTTCTGGGCCATCATTCTGTTCAATATTTTAGCCCTGAACAGCCTGGAATTCGCAATACTGGTAGCCAAGAGGATCCTCATCACGGGTAGGTCCACACGTTGAGGGTTAAAGGGCACCATTGTCATAAAGGTGCAGAGTTACTTATAAAAGAGCTATATTCCAAGTTTTTCATGTTTAATCACTTGACCGGAAGATTTACCCCCCCCCCCCCTTCCTTCATGATCAGGCCATTTTTTGTGATACGCACTGCTTTACTTTAACTCACAATTGCGCAGTCATGTAACGCTGTACATAAATGAAATTTCTGTCCCTTTTCCCACAATTAGAGCTTTCTTTTGGTGGTATTTGATCACCTGTGCGATTTTTTTTTTGTGCTATAAACAAAAAAGGCCTACAATTTTGAAAAAAAAAAATTTTTTTTTTTTTACTTTTACTTTTTGCTATTATATCCCAATAAGCATATATTGATTGGTTTCCACAAAGGTTATAACATCTACAAACTATAATATATATAGGAATTTTTATTTATTTTTTACTAGTAAAAAAACATATTTTTTTACTTTCTGCTATTATATCTAATCAAAAAATCTAATTTCCTCATACATTTAGGCCAATATGTATTCAGCTATATATTTTTGGTAAAAAAATCTCAATAAGCATATATTGATTGGTTTCCGCAAAAGTTATAGCGTCTACAAACTAATATATATATAGGAATTTTTATTTATTTTTTACTAGTAATGGCAGCGGTCTGTGCTATAAACAAAAAAGGCCTACAATTTTGAAAAAAATAAAAAATAAAAACTTTTTTTATACTTTCTGCTATTATATCTAATAAAAAAAAAACAAATTTCCTCATACATTTAGACCAATATGTATTCGGCTATATATTTTTGTTAAAAAAAAAAAAAATCCCAATAAGCATATATTGATTGGTTTCCACAAAAGTTATAGCATCTACAAATTATAATATATATAGGAATTTTTATTTATTTTTTACTAGTAAAAAAAGCATTTTTTTTTTTACTTTCTTCTATTATATCCAATAAAAAAAATATATAGGAATTTTTATTTATTTTTTACTAGTAATGTGCTATAAACAAAAAAGGCCTACAATTTTGAAAAAAAAAAAATAGCTTTTTTTTACTTTCTGCTATTATATCCAATAAAAAAAAATTTGAAAATCAAATTTCCTCATAAATTTAGGCCAATATGTATTCGGCTATATATTGTTGGTTAAAAAAAAAAAATCCCAATAAGCATATATTGATTGGTTTCCACAAAAGTTATAACGTTTACAAACTATAATATATATAGGAATTTTTATTTATTTTTTACTAGTAAAAAAAACATTTTTTTTTTACTTTCTGCTATTATATCCAATAAAAAAAAAATAAAAAAATCGAATTTCCTCATACATTTAGGGCAATATGTATTCGGCTATATATTTTTGGTAAAAAAAAATCCCAATAAGCACATTTTGATTGGTTTCCGCAAAAGTTATAGCGTCTACAAACTATAATATATATGTAGGAATTTTTATTTATTTTTTACTAGTAATGGCGGCGATGTGCGCTATAAACATAAAAGGCCTACAATACTTTCTGCTATTATATTCAATAAAAAAAAAAAAAATTGAATTTCCTCATACATTTAGGCCAATATGTATTCGGCTATATATTTTTGGTTAAAAAAAAAAATCCCAATAAGCATATATTGATTGGTTTCCACAAAAGTTATAACGTTTACAAACTATAATATATATAGGAATTTTTATTTATTTTTTACTAGTAAAAAAACATGTTTTTTTTTTACTTTCTGCTATTATATCTAATCAAAAAAAATCTAATTTCCTCATACATTTAGGCCAATATGTATTCAGCTATATATTTTTGGTAAAAAAAAAAAATCTCAATAAGCATATATTGATTGGTTTCTGCAAAAGTTATAGCGTCTACAAACTAATATATATATAGGAATTTTTATTTATTTTTTACTAGTAATGGCAGCGGTCTGTGCTATAAACAAAAAAGGCCTACAATTTTGAAAAAAATAAAAAATAAAAACTTTTTTTTATACTTTCTGCTATTATATCTAATAAAAAAAATCAAATTTCCTCATACATTTAGACCAATATGTATTAGGCTATATATTTTTGTTAAAAAAAAAAAAAAAATCCCAATAAGCATATATTGATTGGTTTCCACAAAAGTTATAGCATCTACAAATTATAATATATATAGGAATTTTTATTTATTTTTTACTAGTAAAAAAAGCATTTTTTTTTTTTACTTTCTTCTATTATATCCAATAAAAAAATATATAGGAATTTTTATTTTTTTTGTTACTAGTAATGTGCTATAAACAAAAAAGGCCTACAATTTTGAAAAAAAAAATAGTTTTTCCTGTCTGTCTCCATGGCAGCCTACGTGTGGGGTTAACCCCGCCTCCACTCCAAGGGTATAGGACCCCCCTCCCATAAATTTCAGCTCTCAGGTACAGCAGGTGTTCATTTTTTGTCCTCCTCCAAGGACCTACACTTCTGATGTCTTACTACGTCCAGCTTACCTTAGGATACTTTGGATGGTGTCTGCATGTCCAGAGCCCAGCCACGGGCGGGTGAGTGACATTTAAAATCCCCTGCTCTCTGCGGTTGACTGAAGCTTGATTGGCATTCTCTGACATGGGTCTGAAGATTCGCATTGCTTCCCTTCATGGCAGCGGTATTTGTTATTTATGTACGCTTTGTTTGTCTCTTTTTCTATCACTGTACAATTTGTTTGTTTGGCCCAATGGCGCTGGAACGCTTCCTGCGTTCCAGCAAACCCTTCCTGCGTTCCAACAAACCCTTCCTCTTCCTCCTCTGCTTCTAGCGTCCAATCGGTAGACGCTTCGTGGTCCCGCGCATGCGCAGTGCGCCGCGAGCGAAGTCGAGGCTTGGTTCGCACATGCGCATTAGCGATCGCGGCCGCATCACCGCTGACGTCATTCCGGCGGGAGATTTAAACAGCTGACGATTCCCCTGTACTTTGGGAATGTACTGTGGGCGTTGCGGCAGCTTCCCAGTGTCTCTGGATTCCTTGCTACAGGTATGTGCAATGGAGACTTGACTGCAGAGGGGGGGGGGGGGCGGAGGGTTGTCACCTCACAATGTATCACTGACATGGTGTCTGATATGTATTACCTTTCTTTATCAGTCTGGTTGTTTGGCCTGAAGTATGGATCCTGCGTCACCGCCCTCCTGTGGCCAGCCCTCTCACAACAGGTGGGTGCTGGCATTTTTCAGAGGGGGGGGCGGGGAGGGCTTGCTGGTCCCTAGGTCATGGCTAAATCCAGTGTCTCCCTGATTTTCTCTTTTTTCCATCAGCTCTCCCAGGCCTGATTTACCACAAGAAAGAGACCCTGTCAGACCTCGTGGGAGTTCATCCTCCAGATCTAAACGCCGTGAATCTCCATCAGGGAGTAGGCAGCAAGGGAGACGCTCCAATTCCTCCCCCAGACACCATACACGATACCAGAGTCACCGCACACACCAGAGAGCCTGTTGGGGTTGTGGGGCGCATGTCCCGGAGGACAAGTCCCTATGTGAGCCATGTTTTGCTCATGCAGCCGGTGAGAGAGGGCAAAAGGATCAAAGATTGGAATCTCTAGTGAAGAGAATAGTACAACAGTCCCTGAAAGAATGGGGTACAGTCCCACCACTTGGTCCCACCACATCCAGTTCTCCAGGGGAAGTGCAGGAAGATCAAGGCCCCTCTCAACCGAGTATTACTTCTGCAAAGTCATCTGACAGTGATTCGGAAGAAGAAGGGGCTGTAGGCGGCTTTGAGTTCGCCCTAGTTTCACCCCTGATCAGAGCCATTAAAGAAGCTCTCAGATGGGAGGATCCTGTGTCTCCTCAGAAAAAGCAGCGGAAGTTCTTCAAGCACCTTGGTAAGTAGCGTATCAACTTCCCTTCCCTCTCTGAATTACAAGAGGTGATTACTGGAGAATGGAGTAAAGGGGATAGTAAGTCTTCCTTATCCTCCAAACTTGGGAAATTATATCCCTTTAAACCTGAAGATGTCGCCCGTCTGGAATCTGCTCCTCTTGTGGATGCGGCAGTTACAAGATTAGCAAAGCATGTCACTTTGCCACTAGATGACGCGGTCTCTTTCAAAGACCCTTTGGATAGGAAGATAGATCTGGACCTAAAGAGGATCTTTGTGACGGCCGGCGCGGCCTGCAAACCTGTGATGGCATTAGCAACAATGTCTAAAGCCATGGAAGTCTGGGTTTCCGATATAGAATCCAAACTTGGAAGTCTCTCGGAAGAAGCCGTAGAAAGTTCCCCTATTCACGAACTCAAGCTGGCTTCAGTGTTTTTAGGAGAAGCATCTATTGATGTTCTGCGTCTTCTGTCCAGATCGATGCTATCCTCAGTAACAGCAAAGAGGGCCTTGTGGCTTCGCCCGTGGATTGCAGATCCAGCTTCTAAACAGGCATGGTGTAAGATCCCTTTTGAGGGTACTTCCCTTTTTGGAAACAAACTAGACAGCGCCATTGCCAAGGCTACTGGCGGAAAGTCAGGTTTCCTCCCGCAAGACAGACGACTATTTGGTCAGAAGAAGCCTCAACCTAGGAGGCAATACACGGAGAGATCGAGAGATGCACGCTCTTACAAGCCTAATAGAGATTTCCGAAGAAACTGGAGAGGTGGTCAATCCTCTACTCGGAGGTCATCAAAAAATCCAGCGCCTGCTGGACAAGATTCCACTAAATCTTTTTGAGATTGGGCCCGTCCAGGCATGTCAGGTGGGGGCACGTCTTCTCCATTTTCAGCATGTCTGGGCGGCCTCAATCACGGACTTTTGGACCGTCAGGACGGTCTCTACAGGCCACAGATGGTCATTTCTGGCAGATCCAGTTCCAAGATTCATCTCAACTCATTTACCCTGTCTAGAAGAGAGAAGAGAAGTCTTGCTCGCCTATGTAGACGCTTTGGTGGCTCAAGGAGCGGTAGCTCCGGTTCCGGAACAAGAAAAATTTCAAGGGGTTTACTCACCCCTCTTCTTAGTCCAGAAGAAGAACGGGGCCTGGAGACCTGTTATAGATCTCACATACCTGAACAAGTTCATAAAGAACGAAAAATTCAAGATGGAAACACTCTCAACTATTCAAAGGGCAGTACTGCCGGGAGATTGGCTCGCCTCAATAGATTTAAAGGATGCGTATTTTCATGTACCTGTGGCAACCGACTTCCACAAATATCTTCGCTTCTGTGTTCAGAATCAGCATCTGCAATTCATTTGCCTACCCTTCGGCCTGTCTACCTCACCCAGAGTATTCACCAAAGTTCTTCTAGCAGTGGTAGCCTTCATAAGATTGAAAGGTATACGTCTACATCATTACTTAGACGATCTTCTGCTTCTGTCTCAAGAAAAGGATCAGTTATTGGCACACAGAGATCAGGTCATATCGACCCTCAAAGAGTTTGGCTGGCTGCTAAACCTACAAAAGAGTCAGCTGGAGCCTACTCAGCGCCTAGTCTATCTTGGGCCGCAATTCGACACCGTCGAGAATTCAATCTCTCTCCCATTAGAGAAGATACCGGTAGTGAGGGAGAGAATCCTTCCGGCTCTTTCCTCTCCTCGGCTGAAAGCCTCTCAGTGCCTCAAAATCATTGGCACCATGGTGTCCACGGCTCCAATGGTCAAATGGGCTCTCTGGCATATGAGGCCCTTCCAAAAAGGGTTCCTACAACAATGGAACACAGAAGAGAAAGATCAGTACATCCATATCTCCTCCAGCATGAGATACAGTCTTCTTTGGTGGCTGCAACGCAGGAATCTGCTCAACTGTCATTCTCTGGTTCCAGTCTCATGGACTATAATCACAACAGACGCCAGCAACTCAGGTTGGGGGGCTCATTGTCTGACAGAGATGACACAGGGGAGATGGTCTTTTCAGAGACACACTCCAGTCTCCAATATACTGGAACTCCGAGCAGCCTACCAGGGTCTTCGATCTTTCCAACACCTGCTAGAGGGGAAATCTGTAATGATTCGGATGGACAACACCACGGCAGTGTCTTATGTGAAGAGACAAGGTGGGACACGGAGTCTCTCTCTGCTACGAGAATTAGACCCGATCATGTCCTGGGCCCAGACTCACCTGGTAAACATCTCGGCAGTTTACATCCCAGGTTCACAGAATGTTCAAGCGGATTTTCTGTCCAGGGTCCAGTTGAACCACAACGAATGGTCGCTCCATGTGGAGTCGTTCAAATGGATTCTGTCGTTGGGAGTATCTCCCGAAGTCGATCTGTTCGCCTCCCCTTGCAACCACAAGTTGGAGAAGTATGTCACGAGAGGCAAGTGTCCTCAAGCTTACGGGACAGATGCACTAACCGACAGGTGGGAGTTCAGCAGGGCTTACGCCTTTCCTCCAGTACCCATCATTCTCAAATTCCTGCAAAGACTTCAAGCGGAAGATGTGGAGATAGTGATGGTGGCGCCTTTCTGGCCGAACAGGCCATGGTTTCCGCTACTCCTACAACTGAGTTACCGGGACCCGGTCCCTCTTCCCCTCAGACCAGACTTGCTTCTTCAGGGAACATCAGTGCACCCCTGTCCTGCAATTCTCCGGTTGACGGTCTGGTTCTTGAGAGGGAAAGGTTGGAATCGCTCGGCTGCCCATCTACAGCCATTTCCACCTTGATGAATGCTAGACGACCAAGTACTAATAAAGTATACTGTAGAATCTGGGCAAGATTCATGGAGTCTGCATATCCTGAAGGTATGTCTTCCTCAGTCCCTGGGATTCAAGAAATACTAAGTTTTCTTCAGGCTGGTCTGGATATGCCCCTTTCAGTGGCAACTCTTAGAGTTCAAGTTTCGGCCTTATCGGCCTTCTCCGGGGTCATGTGGGCCCAACACCCACTAATCCAACAATTTTTCAAAGGAGCAATCAGGCTCAATCCTCAGAGAAGACCTAGGTTCCCGAAATGGGATCTACCTCTTGTCCTAAATGCCCTCTCCAAATCGGGCATAGATTCCTCTTCTTCTATCAAGGACCTGACCATCCGAACTGTCTTCCTGGTAGCCATTACTTCGGCTAAAAGGGTCTCTGAATTAAGTTCTCTCGGATGTAAAGAACCATTCTTGACTTTTTTTCCGGATCGGGTAGTACTGATACCCAGGCTGAATTCAAATCCGAAAGTCACCTCAGTGTTTCACCAGAATCAGGAGATTGTCCTGCCTACTTTCCGTTCATCTAATGAGTCCAATCCTCATCCGTTGGATGTAGGAGAATCCTTAAAAGCCTATCTTCAAGCAACTGCACCATTCAGGCAGTCTGACAACCTCTTTGTCCTGTTCTGGGGAAAGAACAGAGGTAAACCTGCTTCATCTAGGACTATCGCTTCATGGATAGTGGCAGCTATCCAACAGGCCTATAGAGCTGAGGGGCTGGCTCCTCCGGAGGCGGTGACGGCGCACTCTACAAGGAGTATCTCTACTTCCTGGGCGGCTTCGCGGCACGTGGCTCCAGATGTGATTTGCAGAGCGGCTTCGTGGTCATCAGTCAGTACTTTTATGACCCACTATTGTGTAGAGCCTGCTTCTCTGTCCTCAGTTAATTTTGGTTTGACTGTTTTGTCTGCAAATAGCATGAATTAAAATTTTCTTTGCTAAAGCATTCCCACCCGTGTGGAGTGAGCTAGTTATTTCCCACACGTAGGCTGCCATGGAGACAGACAGGAAAACGGAAAATTCCTATCATACTTACCGTAATTTTCCTTTCCTGATAGTCTCCATGGCAGCCGGAGTACCCACCCTCTCGTCTTGGATTCGGCTAAGATATGGAACACCTGCTGTACCTGAGAGCTGAAATTTATGGGAGGGGGGTCCTATACCCTTGGAGTGGAGGCGGGGTTAACCCCACACGTAGGCTGCCATGGAGACTATCAGGAAAGGAAAATTACGGTAAGTATGATAGGAATTTTCCGTTTTTTTACTTTCTGCTATTATATCCAATAAAAAAAAAAATTGAAAATCAAATTTCCTCATAAATTTAGGCCAATATGTATTCGGCTATATATTGTTGGTTAAAAAAAAAAATCCCAATAAGCATATATTGATTGGTTTCCACAAAAGTTATAACGTTTACAAACTATAATATATATAGGAATTTTTATTTATTTTTTACTAGTAAAAAAAACATTTTTTTTTTACTTTCTGCTATTATATCCAATAAAAAAAAAAAAAAAAAAAAATCGAATTTCCTCATACATTTAGGGCAATATGTATTCGGCTATATATTTTTGGTTAAAAAAAATCCCAATAAGCATATATTGATTGGTTTCCACAAAAGTTATAACGTTTACAAACTATAATATATATGTAGGAATTTTTATTTATTTTTTACTAGTAAAAAAAACATTTTTTTTTTACTTTCTGCTATTATATCCAATAAAAAAAAAAAAATCTAATTTCCTCATACATTTAGGCCAATATGTATTCGTCTATATATTTTTGGTAAAAAAAAATCCCAATAAGCACATTTTGATTGGTTTACGCAAAAGTTATAGCGTCTACAAACTATAATATATATGTAGGAATTTTTATTTATTTTTTACTAGTAATGGCGGCGATGTGCGCTATAAACATAAAAGGCCTACAATACTTTCTGCTATTATATCCAATAAAAAAAAAAAAAAAATCTAATTTCCTCATACATTTAGGCCAATATGTATTCGGCTATATATTTTTGGTTAAAAAAAAAATCCCAATAAGCATATATTGATTGGTTTCCACAAAAGTTATAACGTTTACAAACTATAATATATATAGGAATTTTTATTTATTTTTTACTAGTAAAAAAACATTTTTTTTTTTTTTTACTTTCTGCTATTATATCTAATCAAAAAAAAATCTAATTTCTTCATACATTTAGGCCAATTTGTATTCAGCTATATATTTTTGGTAAAAAAAAAAAATCTCAATAAGTATATATTGATTGGTTTCCGCAAAAGTTATAGCGTCTACAAACTAATATATATATAGGAATTTTTATTTATTTTTTACTAGTAATGGCAGTGGTCTGTGCTATAAACAAAAAAGGCCTACAATTTTGAAAAAAATAAAAAATAAAAACTTTTTTTATACTTTCTGCTATTATATCTAATAAAAAAAATCAAATTTCCTCATACATTTAGACCAATATGTATTAGGCTATATATTTTTGTTAAAAAAAAAAAAAATCCCAATAAGCATATATTGATTGGTTTCCACAAAAGTTATAGCATCTACAAATTATAATATATATAGGAATTTTTATTTATTTTTTACTAGTAAAAAAAGCATTTTTTTTTTTACTTTCTTCTATTATATCCAATAAAAAAAATATATAGGAATTTTTATTTATTTTTTACTAGTAATGTGCTATAAACAAAAAAGGCCTACAATTTTGAAAAAAAAAATAGCTTTTTTTTACTTTCTGCTATTATATCCAATAAAAAAAAATAAATAAAAAAATCAAATTTCCTCATACATTTAGGGCAATATGTATTCGGCTATATATTTTTGGTTAAAAAAAATCCCAATAAGCATATATTGATTGGTTTCCACAAAAGTTATAACGTTTACAAACTATAATATATAACGGAAAATTTATATCAAATACTTACCGTAATTTTCCTTTCCTGATGGACTCCATGGCAGCATACGTATCGGGTTTGGCCCCGCCTCCAAACCTACCCATAGGACCTCACTCCCATAAATCTTTGCTCCTGTTCAGCACACGTGTTCTGTAACTATCCTCCACAGAAATCCGGGAGGGAACTCCTGCTGCCATGGAGTCCATCAGGAAAGGAAAATTACGGTAAGTATTTGATATAAATTTTCCGTTTTCCTGACAGACTCCATGGCAGCATACGTATCGGGAAATAACTCGCCGTACACACAGGGTGGGCAGGTGCTGAACAGAAAAGTTTAATGCATTTTGTCAAACAGACAGGACTTGCAAACCGAAATTCACAGAAGAAAGAGCCGCTGGCTCAACACAGTAATGGGATAAGAAAGTGTTAATAGAGGACCACGACGCTGCTCTGCAAATGACTTCAGGAGCCACATGTCTGGATACTGCCCAGGAGGTAGAGATGCTCCGCGTCGAATGAGCTGTAACTACTGCTGGAGGGGTCAAGCCCTTAGCCCTATAAGCCCACTGGATGGTCTGGATGATCCAAGAGGAAATGGATCTCGTCGAGGCTCTTGAACCTTTGTTTTTTCCATAGAAGGTAACAAAAAAATGTTCTGATTTTCTGAAAGAGGAAGTGGCATCTAAATATTTCTTAATACACTCTCCAACATCCAGCGGATGAACCGAAGATTCTTCCTCTTCCTGTCTAAAGGTTGGTAATACTGTTTCTATGTTTTCATGGAAGACAGAGGTCCTTTTTGGTCTCGCATCCAGCATGGGGATGAGCACCACTCTGTCAGGAAAAAAGGTTAAGAAAGGCTCTTGTGTCCCAAAGGACCCAATTTCCGACACTCTTTTTGCTGAGGTTATAGCTACCAGAAACACTGTTATCAGTGTAAGCTCTCTTATGGTTAAAGAATCAGACATGTCTTGAATCTGACTCGCCAGGAAATCCAGAACTAGTGGCAGATCCCACTTGGGAAACCTGGGTTTTCTCTGAGGTCTGATTCTCACTGCCCCTTGGAAGAACTGACGAATTAGGGCATGAGTGGCCCAGGAGATCCCTGTAAAAGCGGAAATAGCCGAGACCTGGACTCTGAGCGAACTCACTGATAGAGGCAAATCCAGTCCTGATTGGAGAAAGCTCAATACATCCTGGATCTTAATTGAAGATTGAGGATCAGGCCTTGTATTCAGTTGTGCAGAAAATTTTTCCCAGATTCTCTGATACACCCTGTTCGTTGAGCTTCTTCTAGCACTAAGTAATGTCGAGATTGCCGTTTCTGGACAGCCTAAAGCCTGTAACCTCCTCCTCTCAACATCCAAACCCTGAGATGTAAACGGTCTGGGCACGGATGGAGTACAGACCCCTGGGACAACAGATCCGGTCTGAAGGGTAGCGGGATTGGGTCTCGGACACTGAGTAGCGTCAGAAGGGGAAACCATGGCCTGTTCGGCCAGAAGGGAATCACCGCCACTACCTCCACTGGCTCCGACCTGAGTCTCCGAAGGAACTGCAACACAATCGGAATTGGTGGGAAGGCGTATGCCCTGTGGAATCTCCACTGATCCGAGAGTGCATCTATCCCTGATGCTTGTGGATCTCTGAATCTTGAGTAGTACTTCGGCAGTTTGTGATTGCAGGGGGAGGCGAAGAGGTCTACCTCTGGAGAAAGCCCCAATGATAGGATCCAGTTGAACGTTTCCTTGTGAAGGGACCACTCGTTGTTGTCCAGATCCACTCTGGACAAGAAGTCTGCTTTGACATTCTGGACTCCTGGAACATAAACCGCTGAAAGATTCGAGAGATTTTTCTGTGCCCAGGACATAATCGGCTCCACTTCCCTCAATAGGGACCAGCTGCGTGTTCCCCCTTGTTTCCTGATGTATGCCACTGCTGAGGTGTTGTCCAGGCGCAGCATGACAGGTTGGTCTTTTGTCAGGTGAGCAAATGCTCGAAGAGCTTGGAATGCTGCTCGGAGTTCTAGTATGTTGGATACTATTCCTCGAGTGGAAAACTCCCACCTGCCCTGTGCCACCTCCGACAGACAGTGGGCACCCCAGCCTATGTTGCTGGCGTCCGAGGTAACCACTACCCACGGAGCTGGCCTCAGAGAGTGGCAGTTCAGCAGGTGGTCTCTGCATAACCACCAGGGGAGACTCGCTCTCATTGAAGGGGTTAAGAAGATGCGTTGATCCAGATGCCACGTATCCCATTGCTGAAGGAATCCCTTCTGAAAGGGTCTCATCCTCCACAGGGCCCACTTCACCATGGGGACTACTGCGACCATAGTCCCGATCACCTTCAGGCATTGACGTGCCTGAAGATGAGAGGATGAGAGGGCAAAGCGAATCCTGTCTCGAAGAGTCCCTATCTTTTCCTCTGGAAGAGAGATAGTCGCCTTCTCTGTGTCGAACAGAGCGCCCAAGTAGATCAGGGACTGAGTTGGAATCAGGTGACTCTTCTCCTTGTTGAGTAACCAACCAAACTTCTGGAGAGTGGACACGACCTGCTCCAGATGAACTAATAGTTGGTCTCTGTCTTGGGACAACAGGAGTAGATCGTCCAAATAGTGGTGAAGACGGATACCTTTCAATCTCAGTAGGGCTACCACGGCCAATAAGATTTTTGAAAAGGTCCATGGAGATGTTGAGAGCCCGAATGGGAGACAGATAAACTGAAGATGTAATCCTCCCACTTCGAACCGGAGAAACCTTTGAAAATCTTCGTCCACAGGGACATGAAAGTAGGCGTCTTTCAAGTCGATGGACACCATCCAATCTGCCGGCTGGACTGACTGCTGTATGGACAACAGGGTCTCCATTTTGAACCTTTCTTTTTTTATGAATTTGTTCAAGAAGGTCAAATCTATTACTGGTCTCCATGATCCGTTCTTCTTTTGGACCAGAAAGAGCGGAGAATATATTCCTTGGCCTCGCTCGGACTCTGGAACGGAGATGACAGCCCCTTGAGCAATGAGAGCTTCGACGTAAGAAAACAAAATCTGACGCCTTTCTTCTAGGCATGGTATGGCAGTAGGCAGGAACCTTGAGCCTGGCCTCTCCTTGAAGACCCACTTGTGGCCTGAAGACACCGTCCTGACGGCCCAGGGGTCCTGAATCGAAGCCGCCCAGACATGTCGGAAGGAGCGTAGACGCGCACCCACCCGACATGTCTGAGCGGGCCCACCTTCAAAAGGACTTAGTGGGCTCACGGTCCCCCGAGGAGACGTTCTTTGTCGTCTTCCTGGAAGACTGTCTGGATCTCCAGTTCCGGTTGAACTCCCGACCAGGTCTATAAGAACGAGCTTCCCTGGCCCGGTCAGGCACAAATTTTCTGGTAGGCTGTCCTTTCTTGACGTTGAACTGGCGCCGATCCTGGGGAAGAAACCCAGACTTACCGCCTGTAGCCCGGGTTATGGCCTCGTCAAGTTTATTCCCAAAAAGGGAGGACCCCTCAAAGGGAATACGGCACCAAACTTGCTTTGATGCCGGATCCGCAACCCAAGGGCGGAGCCAAAGAGCTCTCTTAGCTGTGACCGAGGACTGCATAACTCTTGCCAATAGACGGATCAAGTCTATGGAAGCCTCCCCAAGGAACGACGCGCCCAGCCTAAGCTCCTGGATTGGAGCGCTTCTGGCCACCTCCTCCGAAACCGATCTGACCGATTCGTCTACCACATCAGCCCAAGACTCCATGGCTTTGGATAGAGCAGCCAAAGCCAGGACTGGTTTACAGGCCATACCTGCTGTAAGGTAGATTCTCTTCAAATCAGAGTCCATCCTTCGGTCCAACGGGTCTTTAAATGAGACCGTATCCTCTAAGGGAAGGGTCACGTGCTTGACCAGTCTCATGACTGCTGCGTCAACTAGGGGAGGAGACTCAAGATGTTTCACATCATCCTCTTTGAAGGGGTAAAGTTTAGCCATCTTGGATACTAAGGAATTCTTTCGTTCCACCTTTTTCCACTCCTCCAAGATGATTTCACCCAACTCTCCCAGGAAGGGAAAATTAACACGCTCCTTATTGAGCTGTTTAAAGTACTTCTTCTGCTTGGGAGGGGGAACAGCTGACTCTTCCCAATTTAAGGTCTCTCTGACCGCTTTAACCAGGGAAGGCACCAAGGTATATTCAAAACCCAAGCAGGGATCTTCATCTTCAGAGTCGCTACCCGACAAGAGCATCGACTGATGGCTTGTGTGGGCCGACTCGAAATCTTCCTGTACCTGTAGTGCTACAGGGGAAGGGCTTGGGGAAGCGGTTGCAGTGTCTTGAGAACGACTGACACCCAACTCTGCCAAAGAGTCCTTTACCACTCTCTTGACCAAAGCCTCAATGCGTTGATCGGAAGTATCCCTTTCTCCCGCAGCCTGGGAGAAACATCTGTCACAGAAAAGCTTCCTCTCCGGGACACTAGCGCCACAGCCCCTGCAACCTGCTTTGTCAGGTCTCTGTGCGTGGCTGGCTGAAGTGGACGCTTTTCGATGATGTGAGCCCGAACGGGACTTTCCAGTAGAGTGCCGGTGGCGAGAGCTTGAGCGCCTTTCACTTCTTTGAGAAGAGTGCCTAGTCTCTGAACGAGGAGGGCTGTGAACAAGAGAAAAAACAGAAAACACAGACAGGAAGCTAGGAACACTTGAGTTCCTACCCCCACCCCCTATAACCCACAACCCCACCAAGAAGCCCCAAATACCTGTTAGGGGCGGGCTGACCACCGGAGGGCAAAGTAGCTTCCATTCTGATGCTGACCTACAAGAATGAGCCGGACAGCATGTCAGAAAAACCAGCAAAGCGGGGGGGGGGGGGTTGCTCCCAAACTGGGGCCAGTACTCACCAGGAACCAAGGTTAGCAGGCAGAGCGGCAGTGCACAGCAAAATGACCACAAAAACGAACGATTTTCGTATGTGTAACACCCAGTATCAGCAGTGTGTACAAACACAACACTGCTGACAGCTCTGGGGTTTAAATATGGCGCCTGGTGACGTCATCAGCGATCGCCACCGACGCCAGCTTACTGCGCATGTGCCGTGCTTACACTGCGCATGCGCGAGAACCAAGCCTCGTTCCCGAGGCGCCGCACATGCGCAGTAGCGCGCACCGGAGGCCGGTCAGGAAGTGAATCGCTGACCGGCCCCGGACCACTAGCCACCAGGGAAGGCAGGAGAAAAACCAGGTAAGACATAAAGGCACGAGCAAGCAATAATATAAACAAAATAGCTGCCATGGAGGACTTTGTACTCACGGACCGCAGATCACCAGGGATGGATGCACACACCGGACTTATCTCATTCTTAGGGTACCGGCCACCCGCAGCAGCTGGGCTTTTTGGCCAAGGCTGCATACATCTTCGCCCCTACTCCATACCCCGCAGCAGCTGGGGCTTATTGGAGAGCTCCATACCCGACTGGTAGAGCCATCCATCACCCGGAATCCATCTTCAGGTAGGATATCAGGTAATCCTTTGGAGGACAAAAAAAGAACACGTGTGCTGAACAGGAGCAAAGATTTATGGGAGTGAGGTCCTATGGGTAGGTTTGGAGGCGGGGCCAAACCCGATACGTATGCTGCCATGGAGTCTGTCAGGAAATAGGAATTTTTATTTATTTTTTACTAGTAAAAAAACATTTTTTTTTACTTTCTGCTATTATATCCAATAAAAAAAAAAAATCTAATTTCCTCATACATTTAGGCCAATATGTATTCGGCTATATATTTTTGGTAAAAAAAAATCCCAATAAGCACATTTTGATTGGTTTCCGCAAAAGTTATAGCGTCTACAAACTATAATATATATGTAGGAATTTTTATTTATTTTTTACTAGTAATGGCGGCGATGTGCGCTATAAACAAAAAAGGCCTGCAATACTTTCTGCTATTATATCCAATAAAAAAAAATTGAAAATCAAATTTCCTCATAAATTTAGGCCAATATGTATTCTGCTATATATTTTTGGTAAAAAGAAAAATCCCAATAAGCATATATTGATTGGTTTCCACAAAAGTTTTAGCATCTACAAACTATAATATACATAGGAATTTTTATTTATTTACTAGTAATGGCGGCGATCTGCGATATTGCGGCGGGCATTTTGACTCTAACTGACACCTTTGCCACTTTTTGGGGACCAGTGACACTAATACAGTGATCAATGCTAAAAATATGCACTGTCACTGTAATAATGACACTGGCTGGGAAGGGGTTAAACATCAAGAGCGATCAAAGGGTTAAATATGTGCCTAACCAGTGTTTTGGTGTACACTGTGTGCTGCTTTTCCTCAGGGAAGTGATGGATTTTGGGAAAGAAAATCTAACTTCCCTGCTGACAGGACAAAGCTGGATCACATACCTAGTATCTGGCAGAGCTGCGGTGGGTGTCGGTGGTCAACCGTTGACCAGCATCTGCTGTGTCTAAGCACTCCTAGCCGGAGGTGCTGGATCATGTACCTAGTATCTGGCAGAGTTGCGGTGGGTGTCGGTGGTCAGCCGTTGGCCAGCATCTGCTGTGTCTAAGCACTCCTACCCGGAGGTGCCAGATCACGTACCTCGTATCTGGCAGAGCTGCGGTGGGTGTCGGTGGTCAGCCGTTGGCCAGCATCTGCTTTGTCTAAGCACTCCTAGCTGGAGGTGTCAGATCACGTACCTAGTATCTGGCAGAGCTGCGGTGGGTGTCGGTGGTGAGCTGTTGGCCAGCATCTGCTGTGTCTAAGCACTCCTAGCTGGAGGTGTCAGATCACGTACCTAGTATCTGGCAGAGCTGCGGTGGGTGTCGGTGGTCAACCGTTGACCAGCATCTGCTGTGTCTAAGCACTCCTAGCCGGAGGTGCTGGATCATGTACCTAGTATCTGGCAGAGTTGCGGTGGGTGTCGGTGGTCAGCCGTTGGCCAGCATCTTCTGTGTCTAAGCACTCCTACCCGGAGGTGCCAGATCACGTACCTAGTATCTGGCAGAGCTGCGGTGGGTGTCGGTGGTCAACCGTTGGCCAGCATCTGCTGTGTCTAAGCACTCCTAGCCAGGGGTGCCAGATCACGTACCTAGTATCTGGCAGAGCTGCGGTGGGTGTCGGTGGTCAACCATTGGCCAGCATCTGCTGTGTCTAAGCACTCCTAGCCGGAGGTGCCAGATCACGTTCCTAGTATCTGGCAGAGCTGCGGTGGGTGTCGGTGGTGAGCTGTTGGCCAGCATCTGCTGTGTCTAAGCACTCCTACCCGGAGGTGCCAGATCACGTACCTAGTGTCTAGCAGAGCTGCCTTGCCGCCGTACATGTAAGAGATACGGCCGGCAAGCGGTTAATCTCATTTACCCCTTTCATAGCCCCTCTCAATCCAATCACCCCAGAATGTGTAGTTGTTGATTGTCCAGGAACCGGATGGGAGCTGTAAAAGTTGTGGAACGTTACTGTGCACATTTTGGACAGAGAGGACAACAAGTTGGAAGTAGCATGAAAGAGGCCATCTACGTTGAATTGGAACAACTATCTGTAAGCAGTGGTGAGGGTCTTCAGCACCATCTGTCTTCCATATATTATGCCGATTTAACATCTCTACCCTGGCAATTTGCCAACAATTCACACCATTAGCCATGTGAATTGATTAAGTAACAGCTAAAAAGACTTCCTGAAACCAAGGATGGGATCATGTAACTAAAACGTGGGTTCCTTATCTTCTACACTTTCCATCTGATTCTTAGACAACCAACATCTACATAGTCCAAGGCGAATGGGTGAAGGCACCTGTCCTAACTGTGTGAATATAAATGTTGGGGTATTTTCTTGACACTCATTACCACTGAAGAAGTGCCTTGGCCAAGCTAGGAAACCTCTTTACCATTATAGAACAAGTCCAGTTGGATGTAACTGGCTACTACTATATTTACACCATGACTTGGATACATGAGGACCTTCACAGACATGACTGAGGTATAGCCGATATTACGGCTGCTTTACCTTAACAACCCAACCAACAACTACCAACTGAAAACAAATGACACCATCAACTTCTTGGGTTAGAAATGCCATAGCAGCCATTTTATTAAACCAAATACAATTTTGTTACATAATAAATTGTTTTAAATTTAACTGAACAATAATGACCCAAAATCAGTACAGTGACTAACCTTGTCAACTAACCTCGTCAACGTCTAGGGCAGGGATCCTCAAACTACGGCCCTCCAGCTGTTGCGGAAATACACATCCCATGAGGCATTGTAAAACTCTGACATTCACAGACATGACTAGGCATGATGGGAATTGTAGTTCCTGAACAACTGTTGGCCCATAGTTTGAAGACCCCTGGTCTAGGGTCTTGGAAGGCCACTTATATTAACCAGCTGGCTGTATCTACCTTCAAAATAGACTTCAAGGCCCTCAGCCGCAACTACACCGGCTCGAGGACTATTACTATTAAGATACCATCGATACAGCCAAATGACCCTTTGCCATTACCATCTTAAAATGTTACCAAGGTGGGTACACCCATACCCGAGATGGGCCCCACCCCTCCATTTACACCTTTTAAAATCGTTACAGCCTTCCAAGACCCTAAGGCTACATTCACACCTGGGCGTAGTGTTTTTTTAACGCGATTTTACGGCGATTTTTACCTCGCTTTTACTGCGTTTTTACCGCGTTTTACAGGCGTTTTTTGTGCAGGCGTTTTTAGATTGAATAGAAACCAATGGAAAACGCCTGTAATCTGCCCAAAAAGAAGCTCAAGTACTTTTTTGAGCGTTGGGCGTTTTGCTCACAGCGTCAAAACGCTCAGATGTGAACAGGGGCCATTGAAATGAATAGGATTTGTCTTGTTGGGCGTTTTGAGAGCTGATCCTAGAGCAGAAAAACTCCCCCAAAACGCCCCAAAACGCCTCCATGTGAATGGAGCCTAAGACCCCTGCCCACTGCTATGACAAAAACTCTCGAAAGCCGACACTCCCAAACAATATCTGCCCCCCCAGTCCATCCCCGTCCTGGGCGATCCCTTGAACAACATTACCTTAAGAGCCGGTTCACATACAGGCGACCCGACTTGCCGGGGCGACCTGTGAAGTCGTGGTGCACAGCGCGCACCGCGACCTCGGAGAGACATGCACGGACTTCATATCATTGAAGTCAATGCAGGTCGCTCCAGGTCCAGGTCGCCCCAAAGTGGTACAGGACCCTTTTTCTAAGTCGGAGCAACTTGTGTCACGCATATTAGAACGGGTCCTGTGCTAATCTATGGCAGGCGATCCACGGCGACTTGTCAGGCGACCAGGTCGCCTGACAAGTCTCCCCAGTGTGAACCGGCTCTAAAAAGTAGAGCCCTACAAGAACCCAAAAAACAATAATAACCACAAAAAACAGGGGAGGGAGAAGCTAGTTCCACGCCGTCCTGCTCCGAGTGACTCCTAGGACCCCAGCACCACCCTTTTCCATCCCATTGACTCCACCCTGCCCCACCCTACCTGTCTCCAATCAAAACTGGCCCTATGTCTACACCAAATTTATTTATTTAACCCCTGAAGTTCTCCCATCCTTTACTGCTAACCTAGTCATGTCCAGCCTTCTGCCTAATGTTGCCATCCATCTCCAGGCCATTTCTGTAGATACAGTAATTGATCAGCATTAATTACAAAACGATCACTGACACACAATTACTGGGCAGAATCATTTGCAAATGACAACTAATCCAGCCATTCTAAGGTCCTTGTTTTTCTTCCGTTCTTTGATGTGTTTTGTCCTCCTCTCCAGGTTTCCCGGTCAGCACATTGTCCATCTGGTTTGTGACCTATTGCGGAGTTCAGCTGATCAAGGAGCGAGAGCGAGTTCTGGCCATAGATGCAGAGAAGAGCGAGAAACTGAAAGCTGCCTGATTCTGGGGCTTCTCCAATAGGCTCGAAGCAGCTAGCCGCCACCCTGGGCAGAAGAGCCGGAGTTTACTCCGCCCTAGAGCACCGCTACAATCCAACCTAATGCACAATACCAATCATCAACCCCGACAACTGTGTAGATTTAATAAATATTTTCTATAAGGATCTTGTGTATACGTTCAGTTCTTATTAGGGTAGTGCAGATATATTAAAGTGAATGCAACTTCCCTTAACGGAACCCTCACACTTCTTCATTGTGTTGTGGTGCATTAAGGCATTTTAACCCCTTAACGCCAGCGCCTCCCAGCTCTTTAACCACTTAAGGCTCCATGTACATGGGACGCTGGAAACGGCCGTTTAGGAGCAGTTGGGCGTTTTTTTCAGAAGCCCCTGAACCCATCTACATTTTATCTTATCTGTCCATGTACACCAGGTCGTTTACAGTCATTTGCAGGCAGTTGCGTTCAGGGACTGTTTTTAGAACGCAATTATTTGCGTTCGAACGTGTGTTTCCCGGCGTTACAAACGCGTCCGAACGCGTCTGAACGCGTCCGAACGCGATGACCCGCGTTTAGCGTTCGCGTTTTTCCATTTTAAAGGGGAATAATTTTTTTGACCTCTAGGAACGCTTCTAAACGCAAACGCCCGCAAACGCCACTAAACGCCCGCTAAACGCGGGTACAAACGCGACTGAACGGACGTTTCAAACGTCCTAAAAATTCCAGCATTCAAAGGGACTTTTAACAACGTCCCGTGTACATGGAGCCTAAGCCCCGGAGGATTTGGCTGCTCAAAGACCAGGGCCTATTTTGCTATTCGGCACTGCGTGAGGACAATTGCGCGGTCGTGTCCAAATGAAATTGACGTCCTTTTTTTCCCACAAACAGAGCTTTCTTTTGGTGGTATTTGATCACCTGTGCGATTTTTATTTTTTGCGCTATAAACAAAAAAAGAGCGTCAATTGTGAAAAAATAACAATATTTTTCACATTATTATAATTTTATATGAAATTCACTCAAAAAATGTAAAAATCTAAATTTTTTAACATTTTAGGCCAATTTGTTTTCTGCTACATATTTTTGGTAAAAGAAAAATCGCAATAAGCGTATTTTTATTGCTTTGCGCAAAAGTTATTGCGTTTACTAACTACGGGAAAGATTTATGTCATTTTTATATTTTTTTTTTTTAACTAGTAATGGTGGCGATCTGCGATTTTTTTATTTTTTTTTTTTGCGAGACTGCGACATTGCGGTGGACAGATCAGACCCCTAACTTACATTTTTGACACTTTTGGGGGTACCAGTGACATTACTACAGTAATCAGTGCTATACATATGCACTGTTATTGTAAAAATGACACTGGCAGGGAAGGGGTTAACTTTATTGGTGATGCAGGGGTTAAGTGTGTCCCTAGGGGCGTGCTTCTAACTGTCAAGGGGCGTGGCTTTTGATGTAACCACAGAGACATACGATCCTACATAGCAGGATCGTATAGTCTCTGCAGTTACACCAGGGAGAATGACAGACGGCTGTGTTTACATCAGCCGCCTGCATTTCTCCCTCTCCAGCGGGAGATCGCGAGTGGCCGGCGGACATCGGAGCCACCGGTCACTCACGCGGGGATGTCAGGGAACGAGCGGGGACGGGAGCGTGCCTCCGGCGGCGCGCGCTCGCCCCCCTACAGGCTCCTGGGCGATCGACGTAGTACTACGTCGCTTTGCCCATGAGGGGCTGACCACCGCAGTAAATGTACTTGCGGCGGTCGGCAAGTGGGTAAGAGGTTGTTTATGCCGGGAGGCGGGCTGGGTTTATGGTCATGTGACTGCCATGATTGGCGGTCACAGGATTGGAAAGCTCCTGATCGCAAGTAGAGATTGGGATTTTTCCATTAGCCGGCAGTTACATCAACAGACCGCCATTCTCTCTCCACAGGGAGCGATCACGGGTGCCCGGTGGCAATCGCAGCCACAGGGCTTTGTACATCAGCTTCCCCTGTGGCGAATGGGGGCTGGCGCACGCTCCCAGGATTGCTCCCATGAACCGCTGTACAGGTACGGCAATTCGTGGGAACCTGCTGACCTGCCGCTGTATATAGGCGACGGCTGGCTGGCAAGTGGTTAAGGACTGATCCCCCGCTCCTCTTGCACAATTGGCACTTTTGAGGAGTGGGGGGGGGGGTAGCAGGTACCCGATTTTGACAGGTACCTGCTTTCCACTTCCGTTCTGAGCACCGCGGTGCTCGGCAATGGAAGTTCTCCTTCCTCCCTCCCCCATGCAGTCTTCTGGGACACTGACAGGTCCCAGAAGACTGCATCCACCATTCAACAATGCACAGCGCAACTTGCGCATGCGCAGTGGGCACCCGGCTGGGAAGCCGCAAGCTGTCACAGCTGGGTGCCCATAGTGAAGATGCACCGCTGGACCATGGGACAGGTGAGTGGCTGTTTTTAAGTGAGCAGCTACACTTTTTTGTATGAACAAAAAGAAGAGGGGCCCCTAAGTGGAGACTTTTAATGCATTTATTAATGTGTAATAAAACACTCACATTGGTTCAGGGTAACAAGTAACAGGTTGGCACCCTCCTGGGTGTTTCCAGGGTGGGGGGTGTACATCATCCAGTGAGCGCCGCCATCAGAAGGAAGCGTGTTCCCTCTTCACCATAGCCGCCAATTGCGGTGGATGGAGCAGGAGTGGGAACGAGGCTTGAGAGTCACAACAGATGAAACCGAGGCTTGGAGAGCGGTTGCAATTGCAACCGGGCCCCATGCTCCAGGAGGCCTGTGCGGCTCCCCTGTACACCTGGATAGGAGGGGTGGCGGGGGCAGCATGTAGAGAAATCACTGTCCTCCTTTTTCCTCCTGTAGCTGCAGGAGGAAAATGGAGGAGATTGGTTCCTCTGTATGCTGCCCCCGCCACTCCTCCTATCCAGTTCACTTGTGTTCTGCTGTCTCTGGGCCCCTGTGTGGCCCCTGTGTGCTCCCCTGAAGGTTCTAATTATGCCTCTGCTCTATGGAATCCAGCCCTGCATGTTACACAGAGGAACAACAAGGAAGAAAGGTATTCACCTTGCAATTTATGCTAAAATGCATGCAGAGCAATAGGGGGGAAGGCAAGTAGGGTGTAGCCCAAACCTCTACTTTTTTTTCCATTAATGTGTCACATACCGGTATGAGGAGCTGAAGATGATGAGGGTGGCCTCTTGCACAATTTGCATCTGAGGACTTATAAAGTTTGAACCAGGGACTGCTAGGGCAATCGCAATGGAAGGGCTCAGGTGCCAGGAAGCTGGATCTGCAGACTTGTTTTTGGGAGGGTTGGTATAAGGTAAGCAGAAGTGCAGCGATGAAGACAACCCAACCTAATCCTGACCAGAAGAGATCAAAGCCAAGTCACAAGCTGAATTTAATAACGGCCATACGGTAAGCCACCAAATCACGAGCAGGTTTAAGGTCAGAGACGAGCAGAGGTTGGCAACGTGTGGGCAATCAGGTACAGAACTGATAGATAATATCTTGTCTAGGCTGAGGGCAGTAACACAGGTAGGCAGCAGATATAACACGCAGGGGAAAGTCCAGAGATCGGCCAGGTGTAAACCAGGTCAAAAACAATTGCTAGAACAACTTGGCTATGACTAAGGCTGAAACGCGTAAAGCCCTGCTTTATTTTGTACCACATCTGGATTATTAAATGTATTAATTGCGAAAGATCGAGCTGCCGGCTTTTCTTTTATCTAAATGTTTGCTTGAGTGCTAGGAGGACACTGCAAGCCAATGCACCAACCGCTCACCACCTCGGGGAATTACTACAGGTGTTTTCTACTATATCACGTGTGTCAAACACAGGGCCCGCAGGCCAAATCCGGCCCTCAGGGCCATCTCATGTGGCCCTTGCACGTCTTCTGCAGCTGTGGCACCCCCCTCGTCTCCGTCCCGCCTTGTTTCAGCAGTCGGAAGCAGAGAGGATGACAGAACTCCTCCTACAGATCCTGCACCTCTCTGTGCACTTGCAGCACCCCCTGGTCTCGTCATTCAGCAGACTCTGGCAACTGACTCTAGCCCTCCTCTGGTTCTGCTCCAGACCCTGCACTTTCTGCTTCCCAGCTTCCCGGCAGCAGCACAAGGGGGGGGGGTGCACTCTGATGTAAGGGAGGATGGAGGATAATTGACTTCTGATGGGGGGGGCTCTTGCCCGCTGCTTATAATTATTATGAGAATAATACAACTCTGTGTTAGCTGGTCAGTTGAAAAGGAGGGTCGCACACCACTGGCATCATCCATAAAACTTTTTTGGAGACTGCTCAGACAGAACACCATGGCAGAACCAGTTTCTTGTGGATGATACCAGCGGTGTGCTACTCTCCTTTTCAGACTTGCATCACCTGCTACAGGGGTGAGAGGGCACCATGCCAGGCTGTACCCGTCCTTCACAGCTTAAGTCTTCGATTAATAAAAGCCAGTAATAATTGAATACAGAGGCAATTATTTAATATGATATACAGTAAATACATTTATATAGTCTTACAGATACAAACGGCCCTTTGAGGGCAACTATAATGCTGATGCAGCATGCAATTAAAGAGTAACTCCACTTTCTCCCTCCATTGTTTTTTCTTTCTCTCTCCTTCCATCCCTCTTTCTTTCTTTCTTTCTTTCTTTCTTTCTTTCTTTCTTTCTTTCTTTCTTTCTTTCTTTCTTTCTCTCTCTCTCTCCCTCTTTCTTTCTTTCTTTCTTTCTTTCTTTCTTTCTTTCTTTCTTTCTTTCTTTCTTTCTTTCTCCTTCCATCCCTCTTTCTTTCTCTCACCCTCCCTCCATCCCTATTTCACTCTCCTTCCATCCCTCTTACTTTCGTTTTCATTCTTTCTCCCTCCCTCCATCTTTCTTTCTTTCTTTCTTTCTTTCTTCATCCCTTCTTTCTTTCTTTCTCCCTCCATCATTTTTTCTTTCTCTCTCCCTCCATCCCTCTTTCTTTATTTCCCTCTCCATCTTTTTTTCTTTCATTATATTTCTTTCTTTCATTATCTATCTTTCTCTCTCCCCCCCTTCATTCCTCTTTCTCTCTCCATCAGTCCCTCTTACGTTCTTTCTTTCTTTCTTTCTTTCTTTCTTTCTTTCTTTCTTTCTTTCTTTCTTTCTTTCTTTCTTTCTTTCTTTCTCTCTCCCTCCCTCTATCCCGCTTTTTTTCTCTTTCTTTCTTTCTTTCTTTCTTTCTCTCTCCCTCCCTGCCGCTTTTTTTCTCTTTCTTTCTTTATTTCTTTCTTTCTTTCTCTCACCCTCCCTCCATCCCTCTTTCACTCTCCTTCCATCCCTCTCACTTTCTTTTTCGTTCTTTATCCCTCCCTCCATCTTTCTCTTTCTTTCTTTCTTTCTTTCTTTCTTTCTTTCTTTCTTTCTTTCTTTCTTTCTTTCTTTCTTTCTTTCTTTCTTTCTTTCTTTCTTTCTTTCTTTCTCCCTCCATCTCTCCTTCTTTCTTTCTCCCTCCATTGTTTATTCTTTCTTTCTTTCTCTCTCCCCCTCTCCATCCCTCTTACTCTCTCCATCAATCCCTCTTACGTTCTTTCTTTTTCGTTCTTTCTCCCTGCATCTTTTTTCTTTATTTCTCTCTCCTTCCATCCCTCTTACTTTCTTTTTCTTTCTTTCTTTCTTTCTTGGCCAACGCAGATATTTTATTTTAAAATATAACTAAAGGCAAAACGTTTTCTTTTAGTTTTGGACAGAATGGAGCGGTATTAAATTGCTTGTCAGATTTTATTGCTGTCTGTGCCCCCCGTTACGGGGATTCACCCTCTCTGTTTTTCCTGTTTACCATTTTCTAAAAAGTTAAAGTAAAAGAAAATCCCACATTTTGGGTTGTCCCCAGAAAAAGTAACAGAAGCGAAATCTTCCAATGACCTGGGGGGACCAAGAAATTCCCTTAATTTGCAGTGGTTTCCTCTCACTTCCTATTTGGCTATGAGACAGGAAGTTAAGCGAAATCTTTACAATGGGACACAGATGGCAAAAAAAAAAAAAATGTTGACAGGAGTTATAACCCTCCCTTACTCTATCCAAAATAAATTACTTTGCATCGACAAGCACTAGGTGTCAAGGAGCTTTCAAGCTGGAAAGGCAATTCCTTTTTCAATCAGTAGATGGCGCTCAGTCAGTTTGCTATCAGCTACAGAAGGAAGAACATTATACAGAATGTGAATTCCAGGCAGATCATAATTAGCAGTTCTATTGATTAACTGCGTGTCATACTACCAAATAAAATTGACACACACACTATTAAACAAAAATTAATTCAAAGTACATGGTATGATTGCAAATACAAAATATTTGTTTAAGTCAATTAAACATTAGAAATCAAAAACAGGTTGAAAAAAAAAAAAAGAACTAAAACCACAACAAAAAAAATGATCACCTATTGATGTTGTCACCGATCACATATTAGTGTCGTCACTGATCACATACTACTGTTTGTACCGATCGCATAGGTCCAGAAGGACATGGATGAGTGAGTTTGGGATGGAGGAATTTGACTAACCTGCACAGAGTCCTGACCTCAACCCCATAGAACACCTTTTGGATGAATTAGAGCGGAGACTGCGAGCCAGACCTTCTCATCCAACATCAGTGCTTGAACTCACAAATGTGCTTCTGGAAGAATGGTCAAACATTCCCATAGACACACTCCTAAACCTTGTGGACAGCCTTCCCAGAAGAGTTGAAGCTGTTATAGCTGCAAAGGGGGGGCCAACTCAATATTGAACCCTACAGACTAAGACTGGGATGTCATTAAAGTTCATGTGTGTGTAAAGGAAGGCGTCCCAATACTTTTGGTAATATAGTGCATTTCGGACTTACATTGTCATTTACTATATGTTTTTGATTTATGCTGTATATCATTTTTTGATGTGCTGCACTTTTTTTTTTGCACATTTTCAGAAAAGCACAGACACAAGCACGTGCCGCTTTGACCCTGTGAACTGTCCAGCCCTCCTGACACTATAGGTTTAGACATATCGCGCATATCCTAAAATGACACAATGCAGATCTGTTTTAACTCTTTAGATTTGCTTTACTCAAAAGAGAAGGCTTAAAGCGAAATTCCGGGCAAAAAAAAGATTTAAGCTAAAAATACCCCTGGGACAGTCAGGGCTAGTGCATTTAAGCAACGATAGCCTCTGAACTGTCCCCTGTTTCACTTACAGTACCTCTAAGAAGAAATACTTACCTTGAAAATATCTTGTCCAGTGCTGCCATCTCAGGTGTGGGCAGCTGAAGCCGGAGCGTCCCTTTTGGTGTCCTCTTCGGTGACATCGGAGTCCCAGAATGCCCTGCTCGTCACTTCTGGGGGGGGAGCGTCAACCCTGAACAGCTTCTGCGCATGCCCAGAAGCTGTTCAGCAGGGAATGACGCACCTGCACAGGAAGTGACGAGTGACACCGGTGCAGGCGCATTGACTCCTGGGATTGATGACGCTCAGCTCCCAGGAGTCAATGCAAGGAGGAAGTGACGTCGTGGGCCGTGTCGGCAAAAGGAGGAAGAGGAAGGAAGGTAAGTATATTTTCATTAAAAACAAGGTAAGTGAAACAAAAAACAAATTTTAATTATCCAATTCTTTTTCGGGTGTTTTTAAGCTAGCGGACAGTGCAAACTTCATTTTTAGGGTGGAACTCCGCTTTAAAGGAAGTTTTTTCAACTAGGCCCTGGGTAAACAGCTCTTGGAGCATATGATCAAACTTGAAGAATCCCAAGTAACTGATGAAGTCCGTCTTTTCTTGGTCATCAGGGTGCATTGGCATCTGGTAATACCCGTTCTTCAGATCTAACACACTAAACCATTTTGCTACAGACAGACGCTCCAAAGCATCTTCTATCCGAGGGGTGGTGTACTGATCAGGTATAGTTCTTTGGTTTAGTGTTCTATAATCGATATGGTTCTAAATGGTTCTATTCTTCTTGTGTACCACCACAATAGGGGATGCATAAGGGCTTCTGGATTCCCTTAAAGACCCCAGACTTCTTCAGCTCTGCTAAATGCTCCCAAAGGTCTTCAAGGTAACTCAGAGGGATCCGCCGAGCTCTCTCCCGGAAAGGTTTGTCTTCACTCAATCAAATTCGGGGTTGGGCACTCTTGGCACAACCCACATCAAAGTCATTCTTAGAAAATGTTGCTAGCTGGGTTGGGTTTTGATCCTCTCCTTCCACTTGAGAGGCATAGTAGGACATTGAACTTGGAATTCTCCTTCCCAGTCCTCACCAGTGGCCTTCTGAACCAAATCATCCAATGTCACAGGAATTGCCGAACTCACTCATCCTAGCACCATCCGAGGGTTCAGGCTGGCATAACGTTTTGGACACTGGCCGGGACCCCCCTCCCCGGTTTTCGACAACATCTTTGTGGGCACGATTTTGGGGAACAATTCTTTTGGGGAGCTGATAGCTGAGCCATTGAGGAGAGTGGGAGAGCCTCTTCTCTCATGCACATTGCTGGATTGTGATCAGGCTCAGGTAAGTATGAGGTGGGGCTGGGGGTAGGGTTGCCACCTTTTCTTCAAGCCAAACCGGAACACCTTAGTGGCCTGGGACACCTTTGGGTGCCCAAGGAGAGTAAACAGTTTGTGTGGCCAAATTGCTCTTGATGACATCATCGCATTGCCCCCAAGTGATGCCAAACCTGTCCCCAGACAGTGGCGTGCAGCTCCCAGATGGCAACAGATTTGTGTGTGACTATCTTGGTTACTTGGGGAGTCGCAGCACGGTCTGAATAATGTGTCCGGGTTTTACCCGAGTACCTGTCTCCAGCCCAGAGTACCCGAGTACCTGTCTCCAGCCTAGAGTGCCCGAGTACCTGTCTCCAGCCCAGAGTACCCGAGTACCTGTTTCCAGCCCAGAGTACCCGAGTACCTGTCTCCAGCCCAGAGTACCCGAGTACCTGTCTCCAGCCTAGAGTGCCCGAGTGCCTATCTGCAGCCCATCAGATTACCTGAATACCTGTCTCTAGCCCATCAGAATACACAAGTACCTCTCTGAAGCTCAGAGCACCCGAGTACCTTTTTGAAGCCGATCAGTGTACCTGAGTACCTGTCTGCAGCCCATCAGAGTACCTGAGTACCTATCTGCAGCCCATGCCTCCTAGATTATGTGTTGGGGTGTTTGATTTAAAAAATGGGGTCATTTTGTGGGGGTTTCCATTGTCCTGGTGCTCCAGGGCCTTCAAAATTGTGATAGGTCGTTAGGAAATGATATGTGTAATTTATGCTCCTAGAACACCTGACGGTGCTCCTTGCATGTTGGGCCAGGCTGTGTAAAAGTGTCACACATGTGGTATTGCCATACTCAGGGGGAGTAGCAGAATGTGTTTTGGATTGTAATTGCAAGTATGCATATACTGTGTGTGAGAAATAACTTGTTATTATGACAATTTTGTGTAAAAAAAAAAAAAATTATTTCTTAATTTTCCCAAAAATTGTGGGGAAAAATTACAACTTCAAAAAACTCACCATGCCTCTTACTAAATACCCTGGAATGTCTACTTTCCAAAAAGGGGTCATTTGGGGGTTATTTGTACTGTTCTGACATTTCAGGGCCTCAAGAAATGAGGCCGTCAGTACATCAGGTGTGATCAATTTTCAATGATTGGCACCATAGCTTGTAGACTCTATAACTTTCACACAAACTAAAAAATAACCACCAATTTGGGTTATTTTTTACCAAAGATATGTAGTAGTTTAAATTTTGGCCCAAATTTCTGAAAAAAAAAAGACTTATTTGCAAAATTTTATAATAGAAACTAAAACAAAATGTTTTTTTTTTTCAACATTTTCGCTCTTTTTTCACTTATATGGCAAAAAATAAAAACCCCAGTGGTGATTAAATACTACCAAAAGAAAGCTCTATTTGTGTGAAAAAAATGATAAAAAGTTTGATTGGGTACAGCGTTGCATGACTGAGTAATTATCATTCAAAGTGTGAGAGCACCAAAAGCTGAAAATTGGTCTGGGCGGGAAGTCTGGTCTGGGGTGTAACTGCTCGGTATGGAAGTGGTCAAACCTTTTTTCTAAAGGAAAGAAAAATCTTTTTCTGCAAATACAGTTTGTTAGCTGACGCTGGGCAGAGCCCCACTTTAAGTTGTAGCATTTTGCCATCATTTTTTCTCTTATTCAACAAGCCTTGATCTGTCGGGTGATGCCGTATAGGGCCACCCCGCACACAGGCTATTTGAAGCTCTGCGTGGGTCCCGGTGACCAGGATTCCCATAATCCTGACGTGGTTCAGTTAATGCCGGATTGCGTGGGCCATAATGAAGTGGTCGCCTGGGATCTGGTAGTACATGTGTCCTATTTAGCACTTCCCATTCTGCTGCCCTGACAGAGATGCTAAGTATAGCAGGCAGCTGTACATGCCATGGGCCTGAGGAAGACTCAAATATAGAACAACCATCACCGGGAGCCATGTGCCGGGACAGTAAAGACAGGAGAGATTAGATGATGCCGGACAATTGCTGCAAGTCAGATGTTTGACTAAAGGTCTGTAGACGTTAGCTGACAGCTTCCTGAGCTGGCTACTTTCAGGTGGATCAAAACATGATCAAATGTCACCCCAAAAGCCTTAAGTAAGAGTTTTCCAGAAACAAGGTGATGAGGGAGGTTGGTAAATCCTGTTTAACCCTGTGCGCACTCTTACATTCTTCTAGCAAAGGTTTGCATAAAAACAGGGATTTGTGGCTCACATGTACAATCAAAAGACAAGCAATGTACAATCTTCTGTGCTCAAGTATGTTTGCTCTACTCCATATAGGCAGTTGCAGTCTACTTTCTCTACTGCAGGTGGCGCTCAACCGCAGCCACATAGCAGGGGGAGAGGAAGTTAAGAGGAACATGGTTGCTCATGGTTGCTCTATGGTTTCCAGGGTCACTGGGGAAACTATCTGATAGGATGCAGCCATCTTGGGTCAGGCAGGGCCTATTTAAAGTGTTACTAAACCAAAGAGCCTACATTCATTATATCTGGTCTCCCACAGTACAAAGAACATGGAAAAGCAAATGTTTAATAAATATAAACTGCTAAATACCTTTTCAGCAGTATATAGCAGTCTTGTGATTTCTATCAGTGTCTGGCTAAAGCTTATAGGAGGAGTTTTCATTCTCCTCTGGCTAACAGTTGCGTCACTAGGGGGGGCCAGAGGGAGCCATGGCCAACCGCGACCGGTTACCAAGTCGCGAAAGTGCCCTCACTCCTCAAAAGGTTGGGCACCCCTGCTGTAAGGCCATGAGTCCCGGATGGAGGAGTGCACTGTAGTAGCCTCCCCCCTTTGTTTCGCCGCAGTGTGTGGAGGAGAGAAGGAGTCCCGAATAGAAAGGTGCGCTATACTGTAGCGCATCAGGATACCCGCAGGGAAATCATTGAAGTTGATAAAAGTGTTAAGACCGCCGCCACTGTCGTGGCTGGCCCTAATACTTTCATCAGTGTGGTTGGCAGGTCTACTTTTCTTCCCTACCTCCTCCACGCTGAGAGCATGGCACCAATACTAGGCTTTATTATTGTGTAAACTGGTACCAATACTAGGCTTTATTATTGTGAAACTGGCACCAATACTAGGCTTTATTACTGCATAAACTGGCACCAATACTAGGCTTTATTACTCGTAAACTGGCACCAATACTAGGGGCTATTACTGAACAAACTGGCACCAATACTAGGGGCTATTACTGTATAAACTGGCACCAATACTAGGCTTTATTACTGCGTAAACTGGCACCAAAACTAGGCTTTATTATTGTGTAAACTGGCACCAATACTAGGCTTTATTACTGCATAAACTGGCACCAATACTAGGCTTTATTATTGTGTAAACTGGCACCAATACTAGGCTTTATTATTGTGTAAACTGGCACCAATACTAGGCTTTATTATTGTGTAAACTGGTACCAATACTAGGCTTTATTATTGTGAAACTGGCAGCAATACTAGGCTTTATTACTGCATAAACTGGCACCAATACTAGGCTTTATTACTCGTAAACTTGCACCAATACTAGGGGCTATTACTGAACAAACTGGCACCAATACTAGGCTTTATTACTGCGTAAACTGGCACCAATACTAGGCTTTATTATTGTGTAAACTGGCACCAATACTAGGCTTTATTACTGCATAAACTGGCACCAATACTAGGCTTTATTATTGTGTAAACTGGCACCAATACTAGGCTTTATTATTGTGTAAACTGGCACCAATACTAGGCTTTATTATTGTGTAAACTGGTACCAATACTAGGCTTTATTATTGTGAAACTGGCACCAATACTTGGCTTTATTACTGCATAAACTGGCACCAATACTAGGCTTTATTACTCGTAAACTTGCACCAATACTAGGGGCTATTACTGAACAAACTGGCACCAATACTAGGGGCTATTACTGTATAAACTGGCACCAATACTAGGCTTTATTACTGCGTAAACTGGCACCAATACTAGGCTTTATTATTGTGTAAACTGGCACCAATACTAGGCTTTATTACTGCATAAACTGGCACCAATACTAGGCTTTATTATTGTGTAAACTGGCACCAATACTAGGCTTTATTATTGTGTAAACTGGCAACAATACTAGGCTTTATTATTGTGTAAACTGGCACCAATACTAGGCTTTATTACTGTATAAACTGGCTCCAATACTAGGGTTTATTACTGCATAAACTGGCACCAATACTAGGGGCTATCACTGAACAAACTGACACCAATACTAGGGGCTATTACTGAACAAACTGGCACCAATACTAGGGGCTATTACTGAACAAACTGGCACCAATACTAGGGGCTATTACTGCATAAACTGGCACCAATACTAGGCTTTATTATTGTGTAAACTGACTCCAATGATGCAAAGGTTTGCATAAAAACAGGGATTTATGGCTTACATGTACAATCAAAAGGCAAGCAATGTACAATCTTCTGTGCTCAAGTATGTTGCTTGCCTTTTAGGCAGCTGCAGTCTTCTTTTTTCACTGCAGGGGGATCTCAACCGCAGCCGCATAGCAGGGGGAGAGGAAGTTAAAAGGAACATGGTTGCTCTATGGTTTCCAGGGTCACTGGGAAAGCTATCTGATAAGATGCTGCCACCCCATGTGACTCTAGCAGCCATCTTGGGTCAGGCAGAGCCTATTTAAAGTGATACCAAACCCAGAAGCCTACATTCATTATATCTGGTCTCCCACAGTACACAGAAAATGGAAGAGAATTGTTTTAGAAACTATAAACTACTAAATACCTTTTCTCATCAGCAGTATATAGCAGTCTTGTGATTTCTATCAGTGTCTGGCTAAAGCTTGTAGGAGGAGTTTTCATTCTCCTCTGACTGTCCTTTGAGGTTGCAGGACCCCTGTCCCTCTGTCTGGACAGTGCTGATTGGCCCTGTGCTGATCACAGGCACCCAAGAAAAAAAAAAAAACTCCCTAGCAATGCACACCAAATCGAGCATGTGCAGAGTGACTCCAAAAGCTCTTTTCTATCAGGAGATGGATTGGGGTTAGGATCAAACAGCCTTATTACACAATGCAGAGTATCAACCCCTTAAGTTCCACAGTGAGTATAACAAGCATGCTTTACTGCATATACAGACTGATTTTACTGTTGTGGGTTTAGTAACACTTTAAGGCCCTGACTCCCAGGTTTAGCACATATTCTCAAAGGTAGTGTAGGGACAGGTCTCTCTTCTGTCAGGGACAGTATTAGCAGCAGATTAAGGTTCCAGAGGAGAAGGGAAAGCTTGGGGCTCGCAAACTCCTTGGACATCCTTCCGTTTCAGTACGAGACTGCCAGGCCACATTCTGCCCCTCCAGACAGACACTGTCAGTTCAGCTGATAACTGCTCCACTACACGTTGTTGGCATTAGTGAATGTTCCCGGTTGGGCCTTCTTCCACTGGGTTTGTTGTTAACTGTCTTTGCCTTTACTACAATACAAGTTCTACCAATTGCACTTGGACTGTGTGTGAATTTTGCCACTGCACCACGCTGCACCGGCCCACACGCAGAAAGACCCTCCTTATTCCAAGTGACATGGGCTCATCCAAAGAGCTTCAAATCATAGATATTCATTCTGCCTTGCTGCCCTCCTCCTAATGTTTTTTTATTGTGACTTGATTAATCTGTATAGTAACTCCACTTTTGATGAATAATGTACAGTTTAAGGATTTTAACAAATTTGTAGCCCTACATTTTCGAGTTTTGAATAAATGGTGCTCATTCGCATGTGGGTATTATAAAGACAGGTCTCCCATCTGTCAGGGACTGTATAAGAGGCAGGGAAATGTTGCAGATGAGAAGGGAAAGCTTAGGGCATGCTATATCCTTGGACATCTTCCCATTTGGGTACAAGACAGCCAGGCCGCATCCTGCACCTCCAGACAGACAATGTTAGTTTGGCTGATACCTGCTCCGTGGACATCCGTGAGTGTTCCCAGTTGTACCTACTCCCACATGGTTTGTTGTGAACTGTTTTGCCTTTACTACAATAAAATTCTACTAATTGCATCTGGACTATGAGTGTGGTATTGCTGCTCCATTCATCTACACCCAGATTACGGGGATCATTCAAGCAAACAAAGAAAGATAAAATTGGAATTATAGCCAGCAGGACCAATCATAATTTTAGTATTAGAAGAAAAAAAGCCTAGGTTGAACATTGTAGCCAATGATTTTGCTTTTCATAGCATGGCCCAACTTTCAGGAACGTCTGATAGAACATTCAGGATCTTGACAGCTCATTCTATAAGAGGCTTCTGTTCCAAAAGGTGAGCACAGAAGACGTTTTATCCTTTGAGTCATGAATCTGGATCACATCTCTAGAATAATTTAAATGTGAAAACTTGTCACAGCCCAGCTTGGTAACTGGGTAAGGCCCTTATTCTGCGAGTGATGAGTCACGGTTAAACGGAGTATGCCTGGTGTTCTCTCCTGCTGAAGGCAGCTGTCCCCTCTAGTTGTCCAATGTGTCACGTCAAGTAGCGATCAAGTTACAGTCATAATTCCACTGCTTTGTAATGTTGTTGCTATAAATATATATAGACAGGCAGCTGATGAGAGTAGTCAGCTGTAAAAGCAAGACTTGGGGTTGGAGTGTCAGGTTAGAAGTAGGAAAGTGCCTTCTGAGATTCATTCACATCAGTAGAAAGACCTGTCTGCCCAGGCTCTGTGGGCATAGAGAAGATACTGATCCTCCTATGAAAATGGCGCTTCCCGTTCAACAAGCTGAAGAGCTGAGGCTCTACCAACAAACTCTTCTTCAAGACGGGCTGAAGGATATGCTAGACCACAATAAGTTTATAGATTGTGTTTTGCGGATCCAGGGGAAAGAATTCCCTTGCCACCGTCTGGTCCTGGCAGCCTGTAGCCCATACTTTCGGGCCATGTTCCTCTCAGACTTAGAAGAAAGCAAGAAGAAGGAAATAGACCTTGAAGATGTGGATCCCGATGTGATGGGGAAGATCCTTCACTACATATACACCTCAGAGATCGAGATCACTGAGAAAAACGTCCAGGATATATTTTCAGTGGCCAACATGTTTCAGATTCCTTCCATATTCACTGTGTGCGTATCATTCCTTCAGAAGAAACTGTGTCTCAGTAACTGCTTGGCTATCTTCCGACTGGGCCTTATGTTGGATTGTCCTCGTCTGGCTGTCTCTGCACGGGACTTCTTGTGCGATCGTTTCAACTTGATCACCAGAGACGAGGAGTTCAGTCAGCTCTCCCCCGATGAACTTATTGCTGTAATCTCCAGCGATTCCCTTAACGTGGAGAAAGAGGAGGACGTATTTCAGGTGGTCATGAAGTGGGCAGCTAAGGATAAGGAAAGCCGGGTCAAGGCCTTACCGGTCATCTTTGAAAGCATTCGGTTCCGTTTGATACCAGAAGACTACATCAAGAACAAGGTGGAGAAACATGAACTGGTCAAGTCAAACTCTGAACTCTTGAAAAAGCTTCTGATGGTTAAGGATGCTCGGGACGGTAAACTACCGGTGCTCAAAAAGAAAGCAGCACAGCAGAGCAAAGATGGGGAGAAAGTTGTTAATGGTAACGTGGAGGAGGAGGAGGAGGATGATGAAGTCCTACCAGGGATTCTAAATGACACTCTGAGATTTGGCATGTTCTTGAAGGACCTTATATTCATGATCAGTGACACCGGAGCAGTTGCCTATGACCCAAATGCCAACGAATGTTATTTTGCCTCATTGTCAGCTCAGATCCCAAAGAATCATGTCAGTTTGGTCACAAAAGAGAATCAGGTTTTCGTGGCTGGTGGACTTTACTACAATGAAGAAAATAAAGAAGATCCACTGGGTTCCTACTTCTTGCAGGTAAGCTTTACAATGGTGTGCAATGTGTGATGAAATGAAACTCATGCTTCTCTGCAAAGCAACTGCCTTGTATCCAATTTGGGACCACATACTGTACATGCTGATTGCTCAGTACACTTACTATACTGGCGCTTGTAAAATCCCAGTGAACCCCAAAAGTATCCAGAATAAGTTGTGGTGCATGCTGTACTTGTGACCAGGCATGTGCTGCACAAAGGAATAATCAGGATCCATAAGGAACTGAAATGGAAGTGGTTAAAACAGGGTTTCCCAATCAGGGTTTCATGGAACACTAGGGTTCCTCTAGAGGTTGCTAGGGGTTTCTTGAGCAATGAGCGATTTCTGCCTCTCAGATAAGTTCCCACTGACGAAATTAATCTTTTTGGCTATCTGTTAGGCAATGACCATAAGTGTAAAGCCCTGTACACACGCAACGAATTTCTGCCGACCGATCGTCCGTCTTTTGTCCAGAGTGGTGTCTGTTGGTTGGAATGTGCTCTAAACTGCACACGAATTTTCCTGCACGACAGAATTCTACTTCAGAAGTGATGTCATGTGTTGGATTGCTTTCTATGTGTTCTTTCGTCTCTGAGCATGCCTAGTCTTGCTCATAAGATTTTTCCCCATCGAAATCTGTACTAATGAGACGAAAATCGGACGTGTTTTGACGGTCGACAAAAATTATTTAGCCTGCACACCAGGATTTTTTCAGCCGAAAAGTCAGAGTCGGTTGTCGGAAGCACCATACTAACAATCCGAAAATCGCCAGATCGGTCGTCGGACGAAATTTCCCGGCCGAATTTCAACTCGTGTGTACGGGGCTTAAGGAGCATACTTCCTCATACTAGCATACTAGCTCATTATTTCTTTCAGTTTTTTTTTTTTTTTTATGAGATTTACAACCTCTTTAGGCTGGCCATGCAATGGCAATTTAATAGAATGATAGGAGTTTCAATTCCATTTTCTGTTGAAACCACAAAGGAAGCAAAACATAAAATAGTGGTTTCTATCAACCACAAGGGTTGCTATTAAAATAGTTCTGGTAAAATCTGGTCACTTTCAACTAAATTGCCATTTTACTTTCTGTTTCCGATTCATATTGATTCATTATTGCCTAGTTTTGACTTGACAATTACTGAAATGTGATAGTCAATTCAACTCATGGATGGTAGTTTCTGGATGAGATTACTTGCAATCATATTTTCAGTAAAAATTTCCATATGTATGGTCCGCTTCAGTTCCTGTTTTCTGACAATAGAAATTGAGAACCAACAGCTTTTCTGAATCTTCTATCAACCTTAAAGTACTGTAGAAATATAGGCAAAACTTTTTTTTTGGATAAGTATGGAAGGGTCATAACCCCTGTGAGTTTATTTTTTGCCATATGTGTCCCATTGTGGAGTTTTTCCTTAACTTCCTATCACATAGCCAAAATAGGAAGTGAGAGGAAATCCCTGCAAATAAAGGGATCCCCTGTGAGTTTATTTTTTGCCATCTGTGTCCCATCGTGGAATTTTTCCTTAACTTCCTATCCAATAGCCAAAACAGGAAGTGAGAGGAAATCCCTGCAAATAAAGGGAATCCCCTGGGGCTTCCCAGGTCACCAGAACTAGTGTCCCCATTGGAAGATCCCCCCTCTTTTACTTTTCTTGGGACAAACCCAAATTTGGGATTTTCTTTTCTTTTCACTTTTAGTGATAGTGGTAAACAGGACAAATAGAGAGGGTAAATCTCCTTCACATGGGCACAGACAGCAATAAAAACTGATAAACATTCTAAACCCTCTCCACTCTGTCTAAAACTAAATAAAAAAAGTATTGGCTTTAGTTATACTTTAAGTAAAAACAACACTTTATATGCAATGTGTAGTCCATTTTGGATCATAAAAATTGACAAATGAATAAAGACCACTTACCACCAAAAGTGTCTGTTGACACGTCACAGCTTTGATAGACTGCTGGTGGTAAGTTGTAGTAAGCGGTGTACAATTGTGATGCAAAATGGTTGAAAGCGATGGGAATTATCAAAACATTCTTTCAAAAACATCTGGCACACCTCCTGCAGCGTGTGCAGGAGATGTGCCAGATGTTTTTGAAAAAATGTTTTGTCAGGCTTTAGGATCCAAGCTGAAAATCAAATGGCAAGTTCCACATCAGTCAAAAATGCTTGGGCCTCACTTTCAGGGGCATACTAAGGCATACTCATCTTCACCCGCACAGGGATGCACAGGTGTTTCGTGTATCCCTGAGCAGGTAGTCCCATTCCTGTCAATTGAGACACAGTGGCTGCATGGACACAGCCGCTGCTCCCAATGTGACAACAATGTGGGTGAGTGGCCCCCGAATGCACACCATCTGCATTTAGGGACACAATCACAGCCCTCGCAAGCTTAAGTAGGAGGCCTTACTGGCTTGAGGACGAGGCCTTACTGGTTCCAGAAGTAAAAGGACAAACATCATGTACACTAGTCCTTAGAAGAAGATAGACCTCTTCTGTCCCAGGTTTTAAACAGCTAATCCACTAAAGTCATATTAACATCATAGATAAAGAGTCTGGTGGGTGAGTCCTCTGCTGGTTTCTTATAACTGCCCTCCACAGCTCCTGGCTTTGTTTCAGCCGACTTTGGCCACTCACTTCTCACATCGCATTCTTTATTATAGAATCAATCTGACAGATGGTTTTCTGGTGTGTAGACAGAGGAACTCAAGGGTGGGGATCTCACCACCAGATTATAGGAGAGATGTAATAAACTATTAGGTGGATTCACACCCCTATCCACCAAAAAAAAAAAAATGTGTGTACGTGTATATATACGTGTATATATATATATATATATATATATATATATATACACAGTATCTCACAAAAGTGAGTACACCCCATCACATTTTTGTAAATATTTTATTATATCTTTTGTGACAACACTGAAGAAATGACACTTTGCTACAATGTAAAGTAGTGAGTGTACAGCTTGTATAACAGTGTAAATTTGCTGTCCCCTCAAAATAACTCAACACACAGCCATTGATGTCTAAACCGCTGGCAACAGAAGTGGAAATGTCCAAATTGGGCTCAAAGTGTCAATATTTTGTGTGGCCACCATTATTTTCCAGCACTGCCTTAACCCTCTTGGACATGGAGCTCACCAGAGCTTCACAGGTTGCCACTGGAGTCCTCTTCTACTCCTCCATGACGACATCACAGAGCTGGTGGATGTTAGAGACCTTGCGCTCCTCCACCTTCCATTTGAGGATGCCCCATAGATGCTCAATAGGGTTTAGGTCTGGAGACATGCTTGGCCAGTCCATCACTTTTACCCTTAGCTTCTTTAGCAAGGCAGTGGTTGTCTTGGAGGTGTATTTGGGGTCGTTATCATGTTGGAATACTGCCCTGCGGCCCAGTCTCTGAAGGGAGGGGATCATGCTCTGCTTCAGTATGTCACAGTGCATGTTGGCATTCATGGTTCCCTCAATGAACTGTGCACAGCACTCATGCAGCCCCAGACCATGACACTCCCACCACAATGCTTAACTGTAGGCAAGACACACTTTTCTTTGTACTCCTCACCTGGTTGCCGCCACACACACTTGACACCATCTGAACCAAATAAGTTTATCTTGGTCTCATCAGACCACAGGACATGGTTCCAGTAATCCATGTTCTTAGTCTGCTTGTCTTCAGCAAACTGTTTGTGGGCTTTCTTGTGCATCATCTTTAGAAGAGGCTTCCTTCTGGGATGACAGCCATGCAGACCAATTTGATGCAGTGTGCGGTGTATGGTCTGAGCACTGACAGGCTGACCCCCCACCCCTACAACCTCTGCAGCAATGCTGGCAGCACTCATACATCTTTTTCCCAAAGACAACCTCTGTATATGACGCTGAGCATGTGCACTCAATCTCTTTGGTCGACCATGGCGAGGTCTGTTCTGAGTGGAACCTGTCCTGTTAAACCGCTGTAAGGACTTGGCCACCGTGCTGCAGCTCAGTTTCAGGGTCATGACAATCTTCTTATAGCCTAGGCCATCTTTATGTAGAGCAACAATTCTTTTTTTCAGATCCTCAGAGAGTTCTTTGCCATGAGGTGCCATGTTGAACTTCCAATGACCAGTATGAGAGAGTGAGAGTGATAACACCAAATTTAACACACCTTCTCCCCATTCACACCTGAGACCTTGTAACACTAACGAGTCACATGACACCGGGGAGGGAAAATGACTAATTGGGCCCAATTTGGAAATTTTCACTTTGGGGTGTACTCACTTTTGTTGCCAGCGGTTTAGACATTAATGGCTGTGTGTTGAGTTATTTTGAAGGGGACAGCAAATTTAGACTGTTATACAAGCTGTACACTCACTACTTTACATTGTAGCAAAGTGTCATTTCTTCAGTGTTGTCAAATGAAAAGATAGAATAAAATATTTACAAAAATGTGAGGGGTGTACTCAGTTTTGTGAGATACTGTTTATATACTCTATGTGTGTGTGATTTCAGTACCATGTAGCAAACCAATCAGAAGTAATCTCTTTACTGTAGTAAACTGAATTATGATAAGCTGCCATGGGATTTGGTATTTTTTTCATCTTAACCAACCTTTCTCAACTTCTTTGTCCTAGAGCAACCATTGAAATAATTGTCAGGTCTCAGGGACTAAAACCGATTAATTTGGGGTCACTGGATAAAATGCTCCTTACATTGGTAGTCAATGGGAAGAATGCCCCTTACATTGGTGGTCAGTGGGAAGAATGCCCCTTACATTGGTGGTCATTGGGAAGAATGCCCCTTACATTGGTGATCAATGGATAGAATGCTCCTTACATTGGTGCTCAATGGGAAGAATGCCCCATACATTGGTGATCAGTGGGAAGAATGGTCCTTACATTGGTGATCAGTGGGAAGAATGCTCCTTACATTGGTGATCAGTGGGAAGAATGTTCCTTACATTGGTGATCAGTGGGGAGAATGCTTCATACATTGGTGGTCAGTGGGAAAAATGCTCCTTACATTGGTGATCAGTGGAAAGAATGCTCCTTACATTGGTGGTCAGTGAGAAGAATGCCCCTTACATTGGTGATCAATGGGAAGAATGCTCCTTACATTGGTGGTCAGTGGGAAGAATGCTCCTTACATTGGTGACCAGTGGGAAGAATGCCCCTTACATTGGTGATCAGTGGGAAGAATGCTCCTTACATTGGTGGTCAGTGGGGAGAATTCTCCATACATTGGTGGTCAGTGGGAAGAATGCTCCTTACATTGGTGATCAATGGGAAGAATGCTCCTTACATTGGTGGTCAGTGGGAAGAATGCTCCTTATATTGCTGGTCAGTGGGAAGAATGCTCCTTACATTGGTGACCAGTGGGAAGAATGCCCCTTACATTGGTGATCAGTGGGAAGAATGCCCCTTACATTGGAGGTCAGTGGGAAGAATGCTCCTTACATTGGTGATCAATGGGAAGAATGCCTCTTACATTGGTGGTCAGTGGGAAGAATGCTCCTTACATTGGTGATCAATGGGAAGAATGCTCCTTACATTGGTGATCAGTGGGAAGAATGCCCCTTACATTGGTGATCAATGGGAAGAATGCTCTTTACATTCGTGGTCAGTGGGAAGAATGCTCCTTACATTGGTGGTCAGTGGGAAGAATGCCCCTTACATTGGAGTAGTGATAAGAATGCCGCCCATAGACAGCTAAATTGGTGGTATTCAACTGACTCCAAGTGGTGTTGACCCCAGAACTATGTAGGCACCATCAGATAGGAGCTCAATCAGCCACAGTGCAAGGAACCCTAAGGTTCTCTAAGGTTCCACAGAACCCTGGTTGAGAATGGCAGCTCTAAACATTGCCTCATAGAAAATACTGTAGATGTGTTACATAATTGACAATGTTTTAAAATCCCAGGGACACTTTGCTGTCAGGTCTAAGGTCATGTTCAGGAACATTATAAAAGATGGTTATTAGGGATGATCGAACGGTTCGGGTCGACCATCGGTTCGACCCGAACATTGGGTGTTCGAGGTTCGGCCGAATTTAGAACTTTTTGCCCAAAAAGTTTGGAATTCGGCAACCAGAACCTACCAAAATGCAATGGTTCAGGAAATGGGCTTTAAAAGCCCGTGATTGGACCAGAACCATTAGCAAACGCCAATTGAGGGGGCAGGAGAATGCTAGGAATGTGATTGGAGTAACTAGGGGGTCCATAGTCCAATCATTAGTGAATACACCCCCCCAGTATATAAGATAGCCCCCGCCAAATTCCTAGCATTGTTATACAGGGACATGGAAGAGAGTGGAAGCAGTTCTGTTAATTTTACTTTAAAAGTGTCATTTAGCATTTATTAGTGTGAGGAAAGGGATATCTAGTGTAGTTAGGGTGCTCTTTTACACTTTAGTTAGCTTCAAAAATTTAGTTTCTGTAGGGAAAGTGTGAAGTGTCAGGGTGACCGTAATGTAGTGTAGGGTTAATTGACTGCTATGGCAGGGTGACCAAACCCTTCCATATCAGGGTGACCGTAATGTAGTGTAGGGTGAACTGACAGTGACTGCTATGGCAGGGTGACCAAACCCTTCCATATAAGGGTGACCGCTAAAGAGAAAAGATAGTTTCTCTGAAGTCACTTTCGCTGCAGTAATATGGCTTCGCCCCTGTCAGCTTGCTTTTTGGCTGCAGGCGTCTATAGTGATTTTTTGAGCACATGTTTGGAGTCAGGCGTGACATCTGAACATGTGTATAGGGTGTATATATACACACCCATGTATGTACATATACACCTAGACATATATAGGTGTGATAGTAGCAGAAATATATGCTTGCGCTAATGAAATCATTTACACTAATATAGTTACGCTCCTATCACACCTATATATGTCTAAGTGTAAAATACATATAAGTATGTGTGTATATATACCACTATACACAAGTTCAGATGTTTTGCCTGCCTCCAAAGAACCCAAAAAAAATGCCCAAAAAAATGCTAGCGCCAAAAAAAAAACGCCCAGGTGTGTTGTTGCAGGCATTTTTTGGGGTTTTTTGGAGGCAGGCAAAACATCTGAACTTGTGTATAGTGGTATATATACACACATACTTATATGTATTTTACAGTTAGACATATATAGGTGTTATAGGAGCAGAGCCATATTAGTGTTAATTGTTTCATTAGCGCAAGCATATATTTCTGCTACTATCACACCTATATATGTCTAGGTGTATATATACATATATGTATGTGTGTATATATACCCGTATACACAAGTTCAGATGTTTTGCCTGCCTCCAAAGAACCCAAAAAATGCCCAAAAAAACGCTAGCATCAAAAATAAAAACGCCCAGGTGTGTTGTTGCAGGCATTTTTTGGGGGTTTTTGGAGGCAGGCAAAACATCTGAACTTGTGTATACGGGTATATATACTCACATACTTATATGTATATATACACCTAGACATATATACTGTAGGTGTGATAGTAGCAGAAATATATGCTTACGCTAATGAAATAATTAACACTAATATGGCTCTGCTCCTATAACACCTATATATGTCTAAGTGTAAAATACATATAAGTATGTGTGTATATATACCACTATACACAAGTTCAGATGTTTTGCCTGCCTCCAAAAACCCCAAAAAAATGCCTGCAACAACACACCTGGGCATTTTTTTTTTTGGCGCTAGCGTTTTTTTGGGCATTTTTTTGGGTTCTTTGGAGGCAGGCAAAACATCTGAACTTGTGTATAGTGGTATATATACACACATACTTATAATGTATTTTACACTTAGACATAGGTGTGATAGGAGCTGAGCCATATTAGTGTAAATGATTTCATTAGTGCAAGCATGTATTTCTGCTACTATCACACCCATATATGTCTAGGTGTATATATACATACATGGGTGTGTATATATACCCCCTATACACATGTTCAGATGTTTTGCCTGCCTGAAAAGACCCCAAAAAATGCCCAAAAAAACGCTTGCTACTAAACCGGCAAGGTATGAAAAGAGAGAAGCCACTAACCTGTTCTATAAGTGACAAAATACAAACAATCTTTTTTTTTTCTGGTTCTGGACATGCTACAGAGCTTAAACTTCACAGGTACACTTTTTAGACCCCCCCCCCCCCCCCCCCGAATACTAAATCCAAAGGAATTTTTTTTTTTTTTTTAATTTTTTCAATAATTGTCTCTCTATCAAAAATGACAATTTTTAAGAACTTTTTTTTTGTGTGATTAATAGTCCCTGGGGTATGACCCAGAACCCTAGGCACTTTTTAGGGGCATTTATTGGGTTTTAGGGCTTCAGAATTGTGTTTTTTGATTACCGAAGTTCGGGTCCCATTGATTTCAATGGGGTTCTGAAATCCGGGCCGAACTTTCAGGAAGTTCGGATGTTCTGGCCGAACCGAACTTTTGAAAAGTTCGATCATCCCTAACGGTTACATACTAGAGTGTGGAAAATGATTTTGCATTCCAATCGAAAAGTCAGTTTAAATGAGATATAAACCTAGTCACCGAAATCTCATATATTCCTACATGTTAATGTAATTTCAAAAGAAATGCTCAATCGTTAAATCTGCAGCGTTCATTGATATAATCCATGGAGATCCTGTCATGGAGGTTTTTGTTCAAGTAGTTCTTATTACAGATGACAACGCTCTGTCCTTGTCTCCTAATAGTGCTTCTGCGTTGTCACCCTGCCAGACAGGTTTTGATGGAGACTACAGGTGGCCGTTTCTCAACACATTATGCACATTATACAACCCGAGAGATGGTTGTGCGTAAAAATCCCAGTAGATCAGCAATTTTTGAAATACTCAGATCAGCCCATCTGCCACCAACAACCATGCTGCCTTCAAAGTCACCTAAATCCCCTTTCTTCCCCATTCTGATGCTCGGTTTGAACTTCAGCAAGTCGTCTTCACCACCTCTAGGTTCCTAAATGCATTGAGTTGCTGCCATGTGATTGGCTGATTAGCAGTTTGTGTTGGCAATTAAACAGGTGTACCTAATAAAGTGGCCAGTGTATATAATATAATAATAATAATAATATTAATACATTCTCTTTCACATAAAAGTGGTTCTGGTGGAGGATTCACCACTGGATCACTTTTATAGGCAGCAGGAGAGGTGCCCCCCTCCCCCATTTCCCTGGAGCCGTCGGTAAAGGGGGAAGTGATCTGATTCCCTGGAGCGATGGGTAGGTAGTTGAGTGAGAGCAAGATGGCCGCCACTCAACTCTATGCCCTTGGAGGACTGGAGTGATGTCTGACATCACTTCCGCCTAACAGCCTTAAAAGGATTTTTTTTTTTTGGTAAATGTAAAATTATATATTTTCTTTTTTCTTTGCTTTTAAGTGTAAATGTGAGGTGTGAGGTCTTTTTGACCCCAGATCTCTCCATAAAGAGGACCTGTCATGCTTATTTCTATTACAAGGGATGAACACATTCCTTGTAATAGGAATAAAAGTAATAATATTTGTTGTTATTATCTACGATCTTTTATTGTTATTGCTGTACCCACATTCCAGATGGTAATAAAAACTATATTTGGAAAAAAAAAAAAAGTAATAAAAAAAAATTAAGGGACAGTGTAAAAATAAAAAATAAAAAGTAAAATAAATAATAAAAAAAAAAAATTTAAAGCGCCCCGTCCCTCCAACTTTGTGCGTAGAAGCGAACGCATACGTAAGTCGCACCCACATATGTAAACGGTGTTCAAACTACACATGTGAGATATCGCCACCATCATTAGAGTGAGAGAAATAATTCCAGCACTAGACCTCCTCTGTAACTCCAAACTGGTAATCTGTAAAAATTTTGAAAGTGACACCTTTGGATATTTTTAAGTACCGTAGTTTGTTGCCATTCCACGAGCGTGCGCAATTTTGAAGCATGACATGTTAGGTATCTATTTCATCATCGGTGTAACATCATCTTTCACATTATACAAAAAAATGAAGCTAACTTTACTATTTTCTTTTTTTTTTTCCAAAAAAGTTATTTTTTCCGCCAAAAAAATTGCTTTTGTAAGACCGCTACTCAAATACAGTGTGACATAAAATATTGCAGTGATCTCTATTTTGTTCCCTAGGGTCTCTGCTAAAATATATATATATAAAATGTTTGGGGGTTCTATGTAATTTTCTAGCAAAAAAAAATTATTTTAATTTGTAAACACCAAATGTCAGAAATAGGCCTGGTCTTGAAGTGGTAAAAAAAAAAAAAATACATTTAATGATGTTCTAAATATAAAGGTACATTCATTTGTATCTTTTACATCTGTTTAGATTCCAGCTTTAATCATTTTTCTACACTCTTCCCTGCACACTCTGGCCTGCCCACTTTTCCTGCTGGTTATCAGCTCAGATACAGATCTCTAACAGTTGCTGCAGAGCATGCACAGTGCAGCTCACAGTAGCCTTAGCAAGGCAGTATATTTTAGGAATCACCCGAAAAAAATGTATAAAACAAAAAAAAAACAAACAAAAAAAAACAAAAAAAATACAGACATGTTAGGAAACTACTTTGATTTAGATTTTTTTTTCTCAAGAAAAATCTGGGCTTTCCCTTCAGCCCGGGTTCACACTGAAGACGTTCAGCTGAACTCGCACGATTTCAAGCTGGCATTTCAGTCCTACTTCGGGGGCGATTTCACAGACATCTGTGCGGGTTCCTGCACAGATGTCTATGGAAATTGCCCCCCCCAGAAGTCGCCAAAAGTAGTTAAGAAACTACTTTTGTGAATCGGTGCGGCGTCGCACGTTTTACGATGGTGCAATTGCCCGCAATTGGCTCTGATTTCACATGCGATTTGACACCGCACGTCAAACCGAACAAATGTGAACGTGGGCTTAATATGAACAGAGCGAAATATGAAGGCTGCTATTGCTGCCATGTTGTCTGGCTGTCATACTCAGGGCCATCTTTAATAATAATTGGACCCCGGGCAAGCATTTTCTTGGGCTCTCCCAAATCCATTTATCAACTAGTTGCAGGCAGTTTGGGATCAAGGGGCAGCTACTTTGGGCCCCGCAACAATGACTGGGGCAGCTGCCCCTTTTGCCCTGTGTTAAAGACAGCTCTGGTCATTCTTATCCAATGGCCTGGATACTTTCTGAGTTAGTGTCCTAGAACAAGCATGCAGATCAGCCGTCCCAACTTCACAGTGATTTTGCAGCTCAGGACTTGCTGAATTCAGGGGCAGCCGGGAAATTGGGATTTTCAGAGGGAAATCTGCAACTGTGATCTATATGTATCCTTTAGTGCAGCTTCCCTTTACGAGCCCCTTTTTTACATGGGGAATCTTCAGCCCTTGGGGAGAGGTTGGGAATTCTGCAAGGTTAGGCGTCAATGCTTAGTCAGCGGATTTGAGCACAGAGGATCCACAGAGCAGAAACGTTGGCAGGCAGCCATGATGCACGATGCACATTCAGCTATCTGTAGAATGAGGGGAAACTCTTGATCCCTTGCAACAGCTGAGACAGGGGCGCGGTGACAATGAACATAGCATGGGAGGGGGGGGGAGGGGTCACCGCAGTCACAACAGCTGAGACAGGGGCGCGGTGACAATGTACATAGCATGGGAGGCGGGGGGGGGGGGGTCACAGCAGTCACAACAGCTGCCAAAATACAGGACAAATTCTTCTCAGCACCTAAGGGGTTAATCCTTTCCTAGCCATAGAAATGGACATTCCAGCTGCCATTAAATACCAGAATTAGCGGGGACGCCAATGAGCATGTGATTTCCTCTCCATCTGGTTGGCTGACATGGGTCAAAGGTCAGATTTATAGGCCTACACCTGACCCTTATCCAAGATCCACCATCGCTAACCTTACCCCACGGTGACCTGCTTTAGATCCTGCTTGTACCACTGGAAATCTGCTCTTACCTTTCACATATTACATTAGAGGGTGAATGGAGATATCGCTATGTACAGAAGCTACATAGAAAAGTCCTTCTGGACTTTGTAAAGTTTTGTTCCTGTTACATAGGGGTGCATACAGGGTGTGCCAGGTGTGCCTGGGTACACCTTAACCAGCCCGTGTGGTGCAGATTTCCCTGCTGCTGCCATGTTCCAAAAAGAGACTTGGGCACTGCTTCAAGTACAAGGAGATTGCTAGAGACCACACTCTGCTGGAGACTGTTTCCATTACAGGGGACCACCAGAGACTGCTTTTATTACAGGAGACTTTCAGAGTACTGAAGACTGCAGGAAACTGCCAGAAAATTATATTACAGAGAAGGACCAAAGGAAATTGTTTCCATTACAGGAGACTGCTAGAGAAGGCTTGGATTACAGGGGACCACCAGAGACTTCTTCTATTAGAGCATACTGCCAGAGATTTCTTCCACTGGAGTAGACGCATTCTAGCAGAGCACCAGAAACTGCTTCTATTACAAGAGACTGCCAGAGACTGATTTTCTCCCAAGACGACTGCCAGAGACTGCTTACAATACAGGAGTTTGCCAGAGACTGCTTTCATCATAGGAGACTGCCAAAGATTGCTTCCATCACAGGAGACTGCCAGAGACTGCTTCCATCCCAGGAGACCCCTAGAGACTGCTTCCATACCAGGAGACCACCAGAGATTGCTTCCATCCCAGGAGACTACCAGGGTGTGCTTCCATCCAAGAAGACAGCCAGAGACTGCTTCCATCCCAGGAGACCACGACAGACTGCTTCCATTCTAGGAGACCACCAGAGATTGCTTCCATCCCAGGAGACTACCAGGGTGTGCTTCCATCCAAGAAGACAGCCAGAGACTGCTTCCATCCCAGGGGACCACCAGAGACTACTTCCATCCCAGGAGACCACCAGAGACTGCTTATATCCCAGGGGACCACCAGAGACTACTTCCATCCCAGGAGACCACCAGAGATTGTTTCCATCCCAGGAGACCACCAGAGACTGTTTCCATCCCAGGAGACCACCAGAGACTGCTTCCATCCCAGGAGACCACCAGAGATTGCTTCCATCCCAGGAGACCACCAGAGATTGCTTCCATCCCAGGAGACCACCAGAGATTGCTTCCATCCTAGGGGACCACCAGAGACTGCTTCCATCAAAGAAGACCACCAGAGACTACTTCCATCCCAGGAGACCACCAGAGATTGTTTCCATCCCAGGAGACCACCAGAGACTGTTTCCATCCCAGGAGACCACCAGAGACTGCTTCCATCCCAGGAGACCACCAGAGATTGCTTCCATCCCAGGAGACCACCAGAGATTGCTTCCATCCCAGGAGACCACCAGAGATTGCTTCCATTCCAGGAGACCACCAGAGACTGCTTCCAATCAAGGAGACCACCAGAGATTGCTTCCATCCCAGTACACTAAAAGAAATGCTTCCACCCCAGGAGACCACCAGAGGCTACTTCCATTACAGGAGACTGCCAGAAATTGCTTCCATCCCGGGAGACAACCAGAGACTGCATCCATCCCAGGAGACCACCAGAGATTGCTTCCATTGCAGGAGGCCACCAGAAAATTCTTCCATTACGGGAGACTGCTTCCTTCCCAGGAGACCACCAGAGACTACTTCCATCCCAGGAGACCAGCAGAAACTGCTTCCATCCAAGGAAACGAACAGAAATTGCTTCCATTACAGAAAACCACCAACAATTTCTAATTACAGGAGATTGCCAAGACTGCTCATATTATAATAGTCAGTTCTTATTTTGACTTGCCATAAGGGTTCCAGCCAACTAGTGTGGAGAGTTGGAGTGTGTTAGGAAGGCGGCCATGCTGTTTTTAGTGGGGGTTAAGAAAAAAAATAGATGGAAAAATATAACCAGAATAGATTACACGACTTCTGTGTCAATACAAGAGCAGGGCTGTACTTTGTAGGTGTATCACTATAGAGCAGGGCTGCAGAACACCTCCCCCTCTCCTCATCTCCATAACATAGTGGAATGTGTTCTGTAGTACCTGGGACAGACAATAAGAGATGGTTGAGATAACACATAACATCATTGGATTTTTAGCAACTTCAACAGGTATGTATTTTTTTCCTATATAACAAAATACTATAATTGATATTTTTCTTTAATCAAAAGGGGTAAATAAGATAAGTTTATTGTTTGGGTTTACAAAGGTGCTCATTATATTGCCTTTCATAGATATCCACTAGAGGGAGCCTTTTCACACTTTTATATGAAATGCTATAATACAAATATGACACAGGAATGTAAAAATGTGTGAAATGTGTGCCAGCATTTGTTTTAGGGGTTAAAAAAGGAAGTAATTGGGGAAGCTGTATTGTTGTCTACCTGCTAAATTTCTACCGTTGTTCCACTCTAACCTTGACTCTCTGCTCTGACAGTTTGATCACCTGGACTCGGATTGGCTGGGAATGCCACCCGTTCCATCCGCCCGCTGCCTCTTTGGTCTCGGGGATTCAGAGAATTCCATCTACCTGATTGGCGGGAAAGAGCTGAAGGAAGGAGAGCAGACCCTGGACTCAGTTTTGTGCTATGACCGCCCGTGAGTAGCCATATAGGAGTAGTCATCAGTCTTTTCATAGAGTGCAGGAAGGATTTGAGTGTCACAACAATAAGATAATTCTAGTAAAAGCTTTTAGTAAACACAATGCAAACATAGAATGCCAACATGTTTCGGGTGCTCACATATTCTTCATCAGTGGTTGTGTACTGGAAGTGAAAGAAAAATCTGTTCTGGATTGCAATTTTGTGCTTGGACTTAGCACTCTGTTATTTGGGACATCCCAAGGGGTCCATGGGGAGGGATCTATAGAGTGCTGGAAGGATGTGAGTGCCACAACAATTAGGTAATTCTGGCAAAAGCTTTTAAAAACTTGAATGTAGAATTCCAACATGTTTCGGGTGCTCACATCTCCTTCATCAGGGGTTGTGTGCTGGCAGTGAATTAAAACTATGTTCTGGACTGCAATTCTGTGTTTGGAGATAACTCTCTGTCATCTGGGACACCACAAGGGGTCCCCAGTAAGGGATCTATAGAGTGCTGGAAGGATGTGAGTGCCACAACACTTAGCTAACTCTAGCAAAAGCTTTCATTAAACACAATGCAAACAGAGATCTCCAACATGTTTCAGGAGCTCATATGTCCTTTATCAGGGGTTGTGTGCTGGTAGTGAATGAAAATTGTGTTCTGGATTTTAATTGTGTGAATTAAATAGGTGGTGGAGAATTCGGATGTCAGTGTGACAGCTTTACCACTGGCACCTGTCCAACTCACTGTCTGTTTTCTTCACAGAATTGCAATCTGAAGCACATTTTTAATTCATTGCCAGCACACAACCCCTGTTAAAGGAGATATTAGTTTGTGACTGTGGGGGGACATTAAAGTGTAAGCTCCTATGGTGCAGAGAGTGATGTGGCTGGTCTTCTGTGATATATTTCAGAATTAATGTAATAAATTGTTTGAAGTTATAAAAATATTTCTTTTTAATATGTATATTTATTTTTGATGTCTCATTAATGTCTCTGTTAATCATTTTCAGGTCCTTTAAGTGGGGGGAGTCGGACCCCCTGCCTTATCAGGTGTATGGACACTCTGTGGTCTCCCATGAAAATCTGGTCTATGTGATTGGAGGGAAGGGGAATGATAAGTAAGTAACAAAATAATATCAGGCACAGGCTATGGAGGCTCCACTGTTATACAGGATCAGCCTGCTTTCCTTCCAGTCTTGTACTTCATGTCCTTTTGTCTATGGTCCTTTCCAGCAAATTATATTTCGGTTTCAGGTGGGGACTGGTGAGAAGAGCAATGTAGATAATTTCTGGGGTTTCCCTGCTGCAGCTTGTTTCCATCCCCCAAATGGGCATATAGAAGTTTATTAATTTAGTCAAGCATGGTGGTGGGAGTGTCATGGTCTGGGGCTGCATGAGTGCTGCCGGCACTGGGGAGCTACAGTTCATTGAGGGAACCATGAATGCCAACATGTACTGTGACATACTGAAGCAGAGCATGATCCCCTCCCTTCGGAGACTGGGCTGCAGGGCAGTATTCCAACATGATAACGACCCCAAACACACCTCCAAGACGACCACTGCCTTGCTAAAGAAGCTGAGGGTAAAGGTGATGGACTGGCCAAGCATGTCTCCAGACCTAAACCCTATTGAGCATCTGTGGGGCATCCTCAAATGGAAGGTGGAGGAGCACAAGGTTTCTAACATCCACCAGCTCCATCCACCAGCTCCATGATATCATCATGGAGGAGTGGAAGAGAACTCCAGTGGCAACCTGTGAAGCTCTGGTGAACTCCATGCCCAAGGAGGGTTGAGGCAGTGCTGGAAAATAATGGTGGCCACACAAATAATTGGCACTTTGGGCCCAATGTGGACATTTCCACTTAGGGGTGTACTCACTTTTGTTGCCAACAGTTTAGACATTAATGTCTGCGTGTTGAGTTATTTTGAGGGGACAGCAAATTTACACTGTTATACAAGCTGTACACTCACTACTTTACATTGTAGCAAAGTGTCATTTCTTCAGTGTTGTCACATGAAAAGATAGAATACAATATTTAAAAAACTGTGAGGGGTGTACTCACTTTTGTGAGATACTGTATATATATATATATATATATATATATATATATATATATATTGTGAGGGGTTAGCTCGGTAGCGGGTTTCGTTACACAGAGAGACAGCCGAGGAGTGGTTGAAAACAACAGTCTTATGGTTTATTCTTCCAATTTTCTTCAAACAAGTGCAAGCATCCAAAACAGCATAATTAAAAAAAAAAAACATAAAATAATCCCTGGCCACTTGGGGCGTCTACCTTCACACACAGGAACCTACCTATGGTGTCTGTCCCAACCTACTGCTGGGCAGACACTGCTGGTCATACTGTAGAAAACCAATAGTCTTCGTTTTCTTTTCACACAGAACAAATCCAACATCTCACCTTCAGAAGTCTTTCAGCTCACTGCTCTCCTTAACGCACACAGCTCCAGGAGGCATTCAAAAAGTAGTCATCCTCTGGATAACTTATATAGAGGCCTTAATTGCCTCATCCTAAATAGCTGAAGCTTTTTCAACGTCCTTACACCTTTCTGGCTACCTCTGCAGCCGACACCCTATAGTAATTGAATTGTCTAAACAAGGCAGAAATGTATCTCCCGTCTGTGACAACACCCACAGATTTACCTTACTTCCTGTCACATATTGCCCCCCCCCCCTGTTTTGACCCAGTAAGGGGCGGAACACACCAGCCCGAATTCCTGATCGGGACACCTCTGTGCCAGCTATCAGCTGCATGGGCCCAATCTTTTTTTCGGGTGCGTTTCCAGGCACGCCCTATCCTGAATCTTAATCTGGTTCTACAGCTCTGTACCCTCAGCCTTCTTTTATCCTTGGGGTTCCTGAGCTTATATTTCTTTTTTGGGGGCTCTCTGTCAATTTTAACACTTCTCCCCAACTCCTTATCCTGAAGATGTAGGGACCCCACTTTGCTTAAGGAAAAATAACTTTGTCCCTTATTTACCCCAGTTTTAACCAACTCTATCTGAGCTATAGTCAGGATTTCTGCTGTTTGCTAATCCATGCTCAGCCCTTCCATCTCATGGGGTTTGTCCAGTGGTACAATACATGAGCCCTTCATGGATACCGAAAACGGACCAGGACAGCCCCAGACCGCAGCAGCAGAAATGCTTTCCATCTGACTGTTATGCAAAGGAACCTCTGACATTCCTAACCCTTTCCCTAATAAACTTGGTACCACATCATTAGATAATGCCATATCCCACACTGGTTTACACATTTCAACATCGTGGTCACCAATACTATTGTTAGTAGTACCAATCATTAATTGATCACATTTTCCAATGTCACAGTTTCTGTTACCATCAGTATTGTATTTTAGAGTGTCTCCGGGTACCTCAATTTGTACCTCTTTGCAGGTGACAGACAAAAATCTCTGCTCCTGCCGCGTCCATATCAGGCCCTTCCTTCTCATGAGGTCTAGTGGGTGAGACAGTATCCGCGCCATTTACTAACACCTGCTCAGCCACACCTCGGACCGCACTAGCAGAAGTTTTCTCTGTCACCGCATCATCAGGCGGAGAGACCTTCGATGTCTCCATCAGCTCTCCAGAGAGCCTTCCATACCAAACCGTATCTGGAAGCACCCTCATAGGGAACTGAGAGATTACCTGCCACACTAATAAAACGCACTGTACCACCCAGTTCCAATGGTGATTTAGGTTACCCAGCACAGCTTGTACTACCTGACTCCACCTATTGGTACTCTGCGATACCAACATACCCGACTGGAATGGAGGCACCCAGGTATACAAGGAATGTGCTTTTATTAGTTCAAGCAGTTCCAGTAATACACTTGTCATTTCAATGCACTCTGCATCAATATGCAACACCTTTTTAGGGAACTTTCCCTCACCATAGACGTGGAGGGGCTCATCCACTGCAGCCTGAGAGGTTGAGACGTTTAAAGGGGCCTCCCCCTCACCGGAGGTAGCCATCATTACCACATGGTGCTCCCCTGAAACACTGTCAGATGTATGTCTCACACTCATCCCCTCCAACTCAACAACAATGAGCCTCTGCAAGTCAACACCAGTCACATGGTCACCCTGCCACTTGACATTAATAGGTTGGGCTGTGGATACCACATCTGCCATGCATGCGCCCTTAATCGGTCCTTCTGACTGGAAGGGAACAACTATCGCAGGCACCAACGCTCCCTCAGCCACCGGCTGCACTGCGATCCCTCCTTCTGGCATAGCAGTTGTAGTTTCCACACCCTTTTCACATGCCAGAGCCTTGTCTAGCATGGCTATCAACTTTTTGGCCCAACTATCCCAATCCATTGTGCTTCCGTCCTGGGTGCTCTGAAGCACCGCATCACCTGCTCTAGGAGGCACCTGGGATTCTGCAGCAAACACAGTGCATTTATCATTACATCGTGACATGCTTTTACCCATTTCACACTGAGAAAACGCACCATCTTTTAAAGCAGGCTGCAATGCACCACATCCACCACCCTGCTCAGGTGGCGCTTCACAAACCTCACACACCTTTACATTTTCCACAGGCTGTATTAACCCACTATTTACCTGCAGATTTTCAGTATTAGCAGATTGCACTAACACATTCCCACTAGAAGGTCCATTTACACTCTGCCCCACCAGAGTAGTATTAGTGCTGTCATGGACAATCTCTGGCTCCAACATACGGAGACCCAGAGACTTCCATGGACAACCCAGAGGCTCTCACTCTAGTTGCCAAGGGAGGCATCACCCTTTTCTCACTGCTAGTGAACACATCACCAACATAAGTATGTTTATCAACAGTAATACCTTTATCAGCATTTATACACACAGTGTTAAGAACTTTAGCAGGCTCGCTTTGTTCTTGAGCAACTGCAACCTGTGTGCTACTCAGCACACCACCCTTCCTCTCCCAAGAGATACTTTTTCCCACTAGGGCAGCTCCACAGTTGTCCTGGGAAACCACATACCTCACCCCTGCGGGCTCGTGGGAGGTTTCCCTGGGCATCTCTGCAGCACCTGTCACTAGGAAACCTGGCACACAGACTGTTTTGGTCACCCCTAGTACATCTCTCCCAGCACTCTGCTGTATTATACCAGGCACATACAGAGTCCTCAAGTCTTTTTGAGTCTTTAACCTTGCTGCAGGTTGAGCTTCAACCTGTGTCTCCCCACTGCTCTGGGTAGCACACTGCAGCAAGTCCATTTGCACACCTTGTTCGGGTCTGCCAGCTGGACGGACTCCCACTTCACTGGAATCAGTCCCACAAACTGCAACAGTCTTACCATATCCTGTAGCAGGTAACTTTGGCTTCATTTGAGTGCATGGTCTCTCAGCTGCATCCTCACAAGCTACTGCCTCTTTGTGGCCATAATGCGGTACTGCAGTCTTTTCAGACTCTCCAGCGGTGTTCCAGAACCTGGGGCAAGTAAAGATCCCATGCCCTATTTGACCACACTCCAAGCACGGTACTGGACGCTGAAATTTAACTCCTTGGTATCTCCTTGATGACTGACTCTCACTCGTTGTCGCAGGATACCACTGGTCATGATCATCAGCAGACAGACTCCTTGGATCCCAGACATCTCTGCTGGGCTGGACGTTGCTGCCACGGATGACCATACTTCTCCTTTCCACACGCTGTTGTCCACATGGATTCCTGTTGCCAGGGACAACCATACTCCTCCTTTACACACGCTGTTGTCCACATGGATTCCTGTTGCCAGGGACAACCTCTTTCACTTCTCCTTTAACTGGGGACGAGGTGATTAATTTACACCAATTCACAGCAGATTCACACTGAATTTTCTGGCGTGGCTGGGTCATGTGGTAAATAACCCTCTAGCCACAGCAGCCTCTCTCTTGCCTTAGCAAGGATTGCATCCTTTTTTTGCTTTGACCGCCCCATCATTTGCAGTCATGTAACAGTTCACAGCAGGAAAGAGGAAAAAATGTTTTACTTTCCTTTCACAGGTACACCACCTGCAACACGCAATGCCTTTTGCCTGGCTGCACTTCTGCACACAGCCAACAGTTCCTGACCTGAATTCTTGTCTTTGTCTTCTCAAGCTTGTCATAAGCAGCTGCCTTTTCCTCATAGTGTTGATTAGCAGCTTCAAGGTCTTTCTGCAGTTTCTTTTTCACCTCTTCAACATTTTCTAACGAACCAACACTTTCTTCCATTCGCTTTTTCATATCCGCTATCTGAGCTTGCAGTGTTGAGACTTGTATTTGCTATAACCAGTTGTTTCAGTATCTCCTCCATTTTGGGTTTACTTTAACTGCCCGCGGCACTCCACCATATGTGAGAGGTTAGCTCGGTAGCGGGGTTCGTTACACAGAGAGACAGCCGAGGAGTGGTTGAAAACAACAGTCTTATGGTTTATTCTTCCAATTTCTTCAAACAAGTGCAAGCATCCAAAACAGCATAATTCAAAACAAACATAAAATAAACCCTGGCCACTTGGGGCGTCTACCTTCACACACAGGAACCTACCTATGGTGTCTGTCCCAACCTACTGCTGGGCAGACACTGCTGGTCATACAGCAGAAAACCAATAGTCTTCGTTTTCTTTTCACACAGAACAAATCCAACACTTTACCTTCAGAAGTCTTTCAACTCACTGCTCTCCTTAACGCACACAGCTCCAGGAGGCATTCAACTCACTGCTCTCCTTAATGCACACAGCTCCAGGAGGCATTCAACTCACTGCTCTCCTTAATGCACACAGCTCCAGGAGGCATTCAACTCACTGCTCTCCTTAACGCGCACAGCTCCAGGAGGCATTCAAAAAGTAGTCATCCTCTGGATAACTTATATAGAGGCCTTAACTGCCTCATCCTGAATAGCTGAAGCTTTTTCAACGTCTTTACACCTTTCTGGCTACCTCTGCAGCTGACACCCTATAGTAATTGGTGAATTGTCTAAACAAGGCAGAAATGTATCTCCCGTCCGTGACAACACCCACAGATTTACCTGACTTCCTGTCACAATATATATATATATATATATATATATATATATATATATATATATGGGCTTCCATAACACCTCAGCAGTGCTGCAGGCTGATGGCCTCCATGCCACACCGCATTGATGCAGTAATTCATGCGAAAGGAGCCCCGACCAAGTATTGAGCACATTCTACACTGTACATGGACATACTTTTCAGTACGCCAACATTTCTGTATTAAAAATCCTATTTTTTTATTGGTCTTATGTAATCTAATTTTCTGAGATACTGAATTTTTGGGTGTCACTAGCTGTAAGCCATTAATCATCAAAACTAAAAGAAAGAAATGGTTGAAATATATCACTCTGTGTGTAACACATCTATATAAAATATATGAGCTTCACTTTTTTAATCAAATTACTGAAATAAATTAATGTGTATATGTATATGTATATGTATATATATATATATATATATATATATATATATATATATATATATATATATATATATATATATATATATATATATACATACATACATACATACATACATACATACTTGAACTTTTTTGTAGTTATTTATTATATTATAATTTATTATTTTGTGTTTCAAACTTTATCATACCCGAGATGTTATACAGAAGAATGCAGAGTAAAAAAAAATCATATGTAAATAGTTGGTTTGGGCTGCTCATTCTTAAGAATTACATGCAAAATAATTGTTCCGCTTTCAGCACCTAAAATCGGAAAGAATCATACCGCCAGGGAGGTTAAAGAGGGGGGGTTGTCCCTTTTCTCCAATAAGCTCTCACTGAGCTCTGCAGAGTGTAACTTCAGCTCCCCCATCCCCCTGCTTTCTGAAAGCTCAGACAAGCTGTAGACATGTACAGTTTGTTTCCTTCCAAATTAATATTTTTATTTTCGGACAAATTTTTAGTTATTTAGAAATTAGAATTTCTAAATTGCAATAGTAACAAACTTGCATGAATCGGAAATAATGAATCAAGTTTTCTAACACAATTTAAATGTGAATAGTTTTCGAAGTCGAATAGTTTTTATCAAATTCAAATTTACAAAGAGAATAACATTGAATAGAAAATAAAGGAATAGGCTAGAAAAGAATATAATAGAAAATTAAAAAAAACGAATATAATTGAATGAGTAAACCAGAACAGAATACAAAATAAAAGAATAGAAAAAACTGAATAGAAAAAAAAGGAATAGAGTAAAACAGAACAAAATAGAATAGAAAATAAAATAACAGAATAAAATAGAATGGAAATGAAACGACTAGAATAAACAATAGCATAGAATAAAATAGAATATAACCATCTTCTAAAATTTTAATTTCCAATTGAATAAATTTGAATTTGAATAAAATAGAAAAGAATAAAATAGACTAAACCAGGGATTCCCAAACTACGGCCCTGAAGTTGTTGCAGAACTACAAATCCCACGAGGCATTGTAAAGCTCTGACATTCACATACATGACTAGTAGGGCTGTGCATCTTCACTTACCTCACGATTCGATGCGATTACGATTATTAGGGTCGCGATTCGATACGATTCGATTCCGCGATGTATCACGATGCATCATGATGCATCACGATTACTGCCCAATGCCCATGCCCAGCCCACTGCCAATGGTTTTCAAAACTTTATAAAAAAAAAAACAAACAATCAAGCAGTCACAAATAAAAGAATCCTTTTTATTTTCATTTGCTTCAAAGGACACTTTCCTGGACCCTGTCATGGCCTGCAAGCCCTGCATACTTTAGTGCACTTGCACTGCAAACATATAGGAAGGTCTGAAAATGCAAACAGCATAGCAGAGACAGACGACAACAACACTAGTATTTTACTAGAAGTAACAGTAAAATTGGTAAAAAAACTGTAGTAGTGCAGTTTACTGCTTCATAAAAGAAAATATTATTATAAGCCAGGCCTACCACCATTTAAAGTACAACTAAAGGCAAAACTTTTTGGATTTTGGATAAAGTTTGGCCTATAGTTGTACTTTAAAGGCAAGCCAAGATAGAAGAAGCCAGCCAGCCAGCCAGCCAAGCTAATATTCTTGTGAAAATGGTCATCATAAATTCCCACAAAACATTATATATAAATCATTTTATGTGAATATGCATTGCAATAAATTCCAGGTGTGCCATAACCTGTCCTCTACAAAACAGAGCACTTCCTGACTAGTAGCAAAAATCAAGGGTGAACCTGGCAATAGTGCACTGCTGCATAACTTCCATGTTCACCGTGATGTTTGTTTCCCTCTGCAACTGCCAGTCAACTCAAGTGAGTTGATGGATTGGCTGCTAGAGGGGAGTTACAAATATAAGCTTTAAGCTTATCAATTCACTTATGTCACTTTTATGTCACTTACTTTACAGAAAACGTTACCTGTCCTGCAGACAGTCTCTGTCTCTACCACGATTAAACCCAACTGAAGCCAAGCCAAAGCCACCATTAGAGGAAGGAAAACCCTTGACAGAGTAAATCATCAACTGAAGCTTAAACCTTGAGTAAATCTTCATGGGATCACAAAAAAACACACAACACGATTGTCTGCATCAGAATCATGAGAACTGAAGAAAGGTTTGGCATTGCCACACTGGTACAACTCAAGGCATATAGGCTAGGTCAGGTTTGTGTGTATTTGTGATCCAGTAAAGATTTAATCAAGGTTTTACGCTTCAATGTATGATTGATTTAATCTTTCAAGGATGTCCTTTCCTGTACCGTGGCTGCCTGGCTTGCCTTCAGTTGTCTAGATACACTTTTACCTTTAGTATTTGTTTGGTTGAGGGAACCCCCTACACTTGCTATTGCTACAGAGTACAACAGACCAGCAGACAGACATGCGTTGCCATAAATTCCAGGTGTGTGCCATAACCTGTCCTCTACAAAACAGAGCACTTCCTGACTAGTAGCAAATATCAAAGGTGAACCTGGCAATAGTGCACTGCTGCATAACTTCCATGTTCACCGTGATGTTTGTTTCCCCCTGCAACTGCCAGTCAACTCAAGTGAAGTGAGTTGATGGCTGCTAGAGGGGAGTTATACAAATATAAGCTTAATCTTAAATAATTATCAATTCACTTATGTGAATGGACCATTTTTGAAAACAAGCCATTCTCCATCTCTCCAGTGCCAGAAAAGCTGTAAAAAATATAAAATGTTCCAGGTTCACTGCGATTGTGTTTGCCCCTGCCATTGCCAGTCAACTAAACACAGTGTGTGTGTGTCGTGACTCGTGACAACTCAAAAGCTTATACGCAGCCTCAGCATCAACTCAACACACACACACTGTGTGTGTGTGTTGAGTTAATGCTAGAGCTGCGTTATAAGCTCTTGAGTTGTCACGACAGTCAGTCAGTCAGTCACGTTACAGAAAGAAAACTTTACCTGCACTGCACTGAGCAGCACTCTACCATGTCGATTACATTTGTAACTGAAGCCAAGCTAGCCAACAAGCCACCATTAGAGGAAGGAAAATCCTTGAGAGAATAAATTGTAAACTGAAGCTTAACCTTGAGGAAATCCTATGGGGGTCACATTCACAAACTCACAAATATAGTATATTACACAAGAATCCACAATTGGTGTTTGTGATCCAATAAGATAAGATTTACTCGAGGTTAAGCTTCAAATGTACAAGTTATTTCTCTCAATGATTTTCCTTCCTATAATGCTGCACCGTGGCTGGCTTGGTGTCAGTCAGTTGTCTAGAAGAAAATACACTTTAATATTATTTATTTGGTTGAGGGTTAAATGAACCCCTGCCTACTTGCCTAGACACTTTTAGTGTGAAGCAACGGAACGGATTATGGATTGGAAATGGACACATTGGACAGGACAATCTTCAAAAACAAACCATCAGTGCTATAAAGCTATAAAACAAGACTGGTGATGTGACTGACTGGTGACTGGCGGCAGACTGAATTAGTAATTACTAATTCATTAAAAACATGAATTAGTAATTATTTCAGTGCTTAGCATTTGGGAACATGTAGGTTTTTCTGTAAGAACACTAGATGATCCACATGTTCAGGTTTAAGACTGCTTCTTTTCGCTGTTATAACATCTCCTGCAGTAGAGAAAACCCGCTCTGCAGATACACTTGTACCTGGGATACACAAGTAGTGCTTTGACAGCTGAGAGAGGAGGGGGAATATGACCTCACGCCACCATTTTAAAGGGTCCTCAGTGAGAGGCAGAGGTGGGGCTTTACAATATTTTTCCATTTCGTCTTCTGCCTTGGCATAGGGGGTCTTAGGTTCTATTGCACCATCAGTGAAAGACTGCCCCAGCAAAGTCATGAGCAGCGATGTTGTGGCCTTTTTTTTGGGAGGAGAATGGCTGTCCTCAATGGGTGTTGTTTCTTCTTCCACAGTTGCTTTTTCCCTAGGCACTTCATCCACATTTTCCCTTCTATTACATGTAATCTGTGTGTTTGAACAAAAGATAATAGTATAAGAAGAGCTGAACTGACTAAGAGTGTGATTCATTGATGAGGTGTGGGAAACTGCACGGTAATCCATACCATACAGTTCCACTTCCCACACCGCATCAGTGAATCAGGGCATATTACACAACACAATGTAGCTGAGCTTCTAGCTGTCTGGCAGGAAACATGATGAAATTCGAATTACCTCCAAAGATGCAGCCTCCTCAGTCACTCCTCTGTATATCTCCGATCTCTCCTCCTCTGTGAGAATAAAAGGCAGTCCTTTAAAGCGAGGATCCAGAGCAGAGGCTGTATGAAGGATCTTCTTCTCTGCCTCACTGCTGTACCTCTTCAGGAGATCTGTTTGGATGACATTCTTGATCTCATGGGTCATGGCTGTGTCTCCCATGGTGTCTGTCATGCTCTGGAGCAGTTGTGCATTTAGAGGGGCAATGAGAGACACTGTTGGGTTGCGCTCTTCTGACATCAGCAAGGTTGCAACCTTCATTGGCTTTAATGCACTCACAGCGTCCTCTGCATTTGACACATCTGTTTCATTAAGAGTGCAGAGATCAGACTCTCCTTTTCTGACTTCTGGAGACAGCAAGGTGGCACAAACTGCAGGTTGTTGTTCTAAGAACCTCTCGACCATGTCATATGCGCTGTTCCATCTTGTTGGCACATCAGTTATTAGCTTATGATTCTTCAGGCCCAGACATTTCTGTTTCTCTTTTAGACAGTGGCTTGCTCTAGTGCTGCGATGGAAGAATGTGGATATTCGTCGCACTCTGGCGAGAAGCCTGGAGAGCGTGGCCCCTTTCAGTGCCCGCTGACATGCAAGATTGAGTGTATGGGCAAAACATTTAACATGAGGAAATTTACCAACTTGAGCTGCAACTATCATGTTCGCCGCGTTGTCGGTCACAAGCACTACAGATTTATCAGACAGCTGCCATTCTTCCACAACATGAGACAGTAGCTCTGCCAGATGAGCACCTGTGTGAGACTCATAAATGGCTCTTGTTTGCAACACATGTGACAAGACCTGCCAGTCCTTAGTAACGTAATGTGCTGTTATTGTAACATAGGACTCCGTTGTGACTGAAGTCCATGAATCACACGTTATTGCGACTCGACTGGCTTGGTTCATTGACGCAAGTACCTGAGCTTTGGTGTCGTGGTAGAGTGCAGGTATAACGTTTTCTGTAAAGTGCCTGCGTGATGGGATCTTATAACGTGGCTCTAGCGTCTTCACAAGGTAGCGAAACCCGGCGTTGTCCACAACTGAGTAAGGCCGTAGGTCCTTGGCGATGAAAGCTGCCACAGCTTTGGTTAGTTTCTTCCCTTTTTCTGAGTTGGGCGGATAAGTTGACAGTATGGCATCAATTCTTGGCTGATCTGGGTCTAGCAGTCTTTCCTTGGTAGTGGTGGCACTGCTGGTGGCGACAGGTGTTACTAACTCAGAGTGAAAATGGCTAACATGGTTTTTCAAGTTCGTAGTATTCCCTAGGTATTTAATTTTTGTGTGACAGGCTTTACATACGGCGTGTGTCTTGTCCAACTCACGCTTCCCTGTGTGTTCGTAAAATCCAAAATGTGCCCAGATGTTTGCTCTTAAAACGCTAGGTGCATTTTTTATCTCTCGATCTTTTTCTCCTTCTGCCATTACCACCATACTACCACGTATGTGACGGAGACGGATGACGTAAGTTGCCAAACTCTGTCAGTGTTTAAAAAAAAAAAAAAAAACTTGTAAACTAAGCCGCAACAAGTCAACCAAGCAACATCTTTCATAAAATATGACTGTCTGTCTGTCAGACTCCCTTATGCATGCACTGAGCCAAAACCCCCGGGGCCCCCCCTTACCCCACAGCTGCCTGTGACAGTGACAGTGACACTGACAGAGACCCCCCTCCCCCCATAGCTGAGCTGACACTGCAGCCTGACACACTGACAGAGACCTGGGTGGATGTCCCACACCTTCCCCAATCCCCCACAGCACTGAAAAACACTGAGAGTGAGTCCCCCCCCTTGCCCAGACCCCCACAGCTGACACTGACAGAGACCTGGATGTCCCTTCCCCAATCCCCCACAGCACTGACAAACACTGAGAGTGAGTCCCTCCCCTTGCCCAGACCCCCACACTGACAGAGACCTGGATGTCCCACACCTTCCCCAATCCCCCACAGCACTGACAAACACTGAGTGAGTCCCCCCCTTGCCCAGACCCCCATAGCTGACACTGACAGAGACCCCCAGGCCCCCACTGACACTCAGAGAGAGCCCCCTGGCTGCCAGACTGCCACAGCAGAACAGTACCCCCGGGCCCTGACCGACCGTCCCCTATCCCAGGCCCCCCCCATCACAGACAATGACATCCCCCAGAGATACAGACGAGACCCCCATGAATGATTACACAATTATTTGTTCGGACATACCTGCTGTGTGACTGTGTGGGTTGTTCTGCACTGCATTGCAGAGGAGGACTGGTGCTGTGCTGCTCTCTGGGCTCTGTGGCGGGCGGCTGGCGTCACTGGCAGTGGCGTGGCGGCTGGGCCTCCAGGGCCTGTCGGCTACGGTGAGGTGAGGTGAGGCTGGCGGCGCTGGCTGGCTGCGATGGGGACGCACTTGGGGCTCCTCGCTCCTGTGTGTGGAGTGTGGACTCACTGGACTGGCTTCTGGCTTGGCTGGCTGGCTTCTTGGCTGCAAGGCCGCAGGTGGGACGCCGATACACGCGGGGATGTCTTGCTGCGCCTCGGCCCGGGTCAAAGAGACGGAAGGGGAGGGGCGGAGCTTTTTTATTAAGCTCCCGCCACTAACCCACCAATCAACTGCCGATCTTGTGTTTTTTTCTCCCTTGCGCGATAGGGCGTGGCCGCAGCTGATGACGTCGTTTCCTAATCGATTATGCCGGCAGCCCGCATCGATGCAGAATCGCGAAGGGTCGAATCGCGATGCATCGATCTTTCGATTATATTCCCCAGCCCTAATGACTAGGCATGATGGGAATTGTAGTTCCTGAACAACTGCAGGGCCGTAGTTTGGGAATCCCTGGACTAAACAGTAGAAAATAATAGAATAAAATAGAAAATGACATAACCGTTTTCCGAAATTCAAATTTTGAATGGAATAAATTTGAATTTCAAATAGAATCAATTCAAATTCCAATAGAAAAGAATAGAATATAATAGAAAAGAAAAGAACAGAATTGAAAATAAAAAAAGAATAGAAAAAACAATAGCACAGAATGGAATATAAAGAATATAACCATCTTCCAAAATTTTAATTTTGAATAGAATAAATTCAATTTCAAATGAAATAGTAAAGAAAAGAATAGAAAATAAAATAATAGAATACAAAAGAATAGAATAAAATACCTTGTAGAAAGAATTTACCAAAATAACTGTTTTCTTAAATTCAAATTTTGAATAGGATAAATTCAAATAGTATAGAAAAGAATAGAATATAATAGAAATGAACAGAATAGAAAATAAAAAATAGAATAGAAAATAAAAAATAGAATAGAATAAAAAGAATATTACCATCTTCCAAAATTCGAAATTTGAATAGAATACATTTGAATTTGAATAGAATAGAAAATAAAATAATAGAATAGAAAAGAATGGAATAAAATAAAGAATAGAAAAGAATAGAATGTAATAGAATATAACATATTTGAAAAATTTGAATTTGAATATAATGGAAGAGAACAGAATATAATAAAAAAGAAAATAACAGAATAGAAAATAAAAAAAATTGGATAGAAAAAAAAAATAGAATAGAATGGCATAGAAAGAATATAACCATCTTCCAAAATTTGAATTTCGAATAAAATAAATTCAATTTCGAATGGAATTCGATTCAAATGCAATGAGAATGAAATTCAATTTGAATTAGAATGGAATTTGAATCGATTTGAATACACAAAAAGAATTCTGTAAACTAATTTAACTGAACAAATTTATGTAAATAGCGAATCGAAACGAAACACATTTTTTCATTCTGCACATGACTAACAAGCTGTAGAAATTCTGCACTTTGAACGGCTGTAGAGAAGAGAATACTGCAGATAAACAGGCACAACTTATGTAGGAGGATTTGTTTCATCTCTGTGTATCACCTGAGGCCAGTCACTTCACTTGGGATATGTAAGGGTTTACACCCGCTCTAATTGCATCCCTCTGGTACAGGTAGTATACTCTACAGAGGAGTGTAATTCTGCTGACCTGCTACTTTGTTGCTCTCGAGTTCCTGACCCCGTTGAACAAAAGATTTAAAACTCAGTATGTACAAATACTGTACTGGTGACCTTAGCATAGGGAACAAACTAGTTAGTGAAAAGGGATATAAAAGGAGTCACAGCCATTCGCTAAAATTAGAAGAGAAGCGGTTTAACCTTAAACTGCGTAAAGGGTTCTTTACTGTCAGAGCAGTAAGGATGTGGAATTCTCTTCCACAAGCAGTGGTCTCAGCACGGAGCATCGATAGTTTAAAAAAAGCGATTAGATGGTCACGTTAATGACCACAACATACAGGGATATACAATGTACAACATACAGGGGTATACAATGTACTATTGACAAAAACACTTACACACACACTCATCATAGGTTGGACTGGATGGACTGGTATCTTTTTTCAGCCTCTCTAACTATGTAACTTTGTAACTATGTAACTCAGCTAAACTCAGCACTCTTTGCTCTCTGCAGGAAATGTCTGAACCGTCTTTGTGTCTACAACCCCAAGAAGTTTGAGTGGAAGGAATTGGCCCCCATGAAGACGGCTCGCTCATTGTTCGGCGCAACCATTCACAACGGGAAGATTCTCATCGCTGCCGGAGTCACCGACACAGGGCTTACCAATACCATCGAGGTCTACGATATCAAGACTAACAAGTGAGTGACACCAAACAATCATTTTATGTTACCAATATAAAGTGAAATTTTAGCCCGGCCAGTGGCGGCTGGTGCTCCATGGGCCGGGGGGGGGGCGCAGACAGACCGCACCATACTCCCCCCCCCCCCCCCGGACCACACCAGCCCACACACCATACCCCCCGGACCACAAGGAGACAGAAGAGGAGAGGACAGAGAGGACCCCCCCCACTCACTTACCCACCCTGCCTGGATGCAGCAGCAGGCGGCGGCAGCTTCAGATTCTTCCCTGTCTTCTGCGTCTCCTCCCTCCTCCTCCATGCCCAATGGCATGGCTTCTCCTTTTGCCCAATCGGGAAGCGGGTCTCAAAACCCACTTCCTGATTGGCCAGGAGGAGGATCCGTGTGACAATAACGAATTTTCATTCGCTATTGTCACACAACTGGGTGGGCGTGCGCCCACCCTTTTTTTTAGCCTGTGAGAGCCTCTGGCTCTAATCACATGGATATAAAAAAAAAAAAAGCCCCATTGAACTCCATGCATCCGGCGCCCCGCTTGTAGATTAGGGGGCCCTGCGCCCCGTATGACCAGCCGCCACTGAGCCCCGCCCTGTACTGGCTCCACCCCCCTGTGACGCCACCATTATGGTGCAAATGTGGCGAAGGGCTCTTCAATGGCTTTGGGGTCCTGGCAGACAGAACCCTTTGGCACATCTGCATATGCTCAAGTGATCAGTGTCGGCACCTCCAGTACTGAATGTATGCAAGAGATGCTGGGGTGTGCTGACGGGTCTACTGATGCTTGCTGCTGGGGGTCTATTGTAGCTAGAGGGGATCCATTTTTGCATGGGGGGGTCTATTGTTGCTTTGTAAATCTATTGATATTGGTGGAGGATCTATTGTTGGTTAGGTGTGTCTTATGTTGCTGGGGGGTCAATTGTTGCTAGAAGAGTCCTACTGTTGAGGGAGGGGTCTGTTGATGCTGGCTGTGTGGAGATTTGTTGTTGCTGCCGGGAGTCTATAGCTGCTGGGGGGTCTACTGTTGTTCTGGGGGGATTTTTTGTTGCGGGTGGTTCATTTTTTTTGTGGGGGGGATCTATTGTTGATGTAGGGCAGAGATCCTCAAACTACGGCCCTCCAGCTGTTGCGGAACTACACATCCCATGAGGCTTTTTAAAATGCCGACATTCACAGACATGACTAGGCATGATGGGAATTGTAGTTCCCGAACAACTGGAGGGCCTTAGTTTGAAGACCTCTGATGTAGGGTCTTCTATTATTGTTGCTGGCTGCAGGGGATCTATTTTACTGCTTTTCTTGTTCTCATTAACAAATTATTTGCCACAAAAAAAGTTATACTTGGTTCAGTATTCTCCATAAAGGGAAGTACTGGGAGTTGGGCAAGGGGTGGAACCAAGGAACATTCCTCGGAGGTGGGTAGGGGGCGGAGAAAAGAGGTGACTCGGGTGCAGGAACTCTCCCTTTCTAAGAAAAAAAGCCCTGAGTGTAACTAAAAGGCAGCCTTCATCCACATGCCGGCTTGTGTACAATTTTTGGGCAGTTTTAAGGCATTTTGCCAAAGCACCCCTAAAGAAACCTCAAGGCACCCTGGTGGAAAAAGGCTGCTCTAGAGAGTTAATATGAAGAGAGGCACCAATGGGATGGGCTGGAAAAACAAGTCTGATCCATGGAGGCCCCACCTCATAACTTACAGGACTTAAAGGCTTGGTGCCAGATACCACAGCATACCGTCACAGGTCTAGTGGAGTCCATGCCTCGAAGAGTCAGGGCAGTTTTGGGGACAAATGGGGGATCCAACGCAATATTAGGTGGGTGGTCATAAAGTTGTGTCTGATTGGTGTATATACTGTATACACACACACTGTAGTCACAATCAAATCTGCTGTATATATATATTTAGGAGTTGTCTGTTGGTGACCCTCTCTCTGGTTCCTCAGGTGGGAAGATTTCACGGAGTTCCCCCAGGAGCGCAGTTCCCTCAGCCTGGTCAGCATCGGTGGAACGCTATTCGCTATCGGAGGATTTGCCACGGTGGAGAATGAGAGTGAAGAAATGGTGCCGACAGAACTGAACGACATCTGGAGGTGAGGAAAAAACTGGTGGGGCTTCTCCTCCATCAACACCCTATGAAATCCAAACACTTTTTCGCATACGGTCATTCTTTAACCACTTAAGCCCTGGAAGATTTTACCCCCTTCCTGAACAGGGGGTTTTTTGCAATTTTTTACTGCGTGACTTTAACGGACAATTGCGCGGTCGTGCGACGCTGTACCTAAACGAATTTGGCGTCCTTTTTTTCCCACAAACAGAGCTTTCTTTTGGTGGTATTTGATCACCTGTGCGATTTTTACTTTTTGCGCTATAAACAAAAAAAGAGCGTAAATTTTGCAAAAACCACAATATTTTTCACATTTTTTTATATGAAATCCCCCCCCCCCAAAAAAAAATGTAAAAATCAAAATTTTTTAACATTTTTGGCCAATTTGTTTTCTGCTACATATGTTTGGTAAAAAAAAAATCGCAAAAAGCGTATTTTGTTTGGTTTGCGCAAAAGTTATTGCGTTTACTAACTAAGGGAAAGATTTCTGTAATTTTTGGTGGTTTTTTTTAACACATAATGGCGGCGATCTGCAATTTTTTTTTTTGCGGTACTGCAACATTACGGCGGACAGATCGGACCCTTGACTGACATTTTTGACACTTTTGGGGTTACCAGTGACATTACTACAGTAATCAGTGCTATAAATATGCACTGTTACTGTAAAATGACACTGGTAGTGAAGGGGTTAACTTTATTTGAGAGGAAGGGGCTGTGTGTGTCCCTAGGGGCGTGATTCTTACTGTGATTGGCTGTGGCTTGAAGTGTAGGAACACTGATCAACGGTCATACATAGTAGAACCGTATGATCACTGTTTCTACACAGGGGAGAATGACAGGCGGCTTGTTTACATTAGCCGCCTGCCCTTCTCCCTCTGCACCGACGATCGCTGAGTGACCGGCGGACATCGGGTCCGCCAGTCACACGCACGGACTTGCTGGGGAACGAGCCGGGGCTGGAGCGCGCCTCTGCGGGCGCGCGCTTGCCCGCTATTGGCTCCCAAGCAAGTGACAGGCTAGTGACGCATATATACGTCCCTTTGCCTGGCCGAGGCGGTGGTCGGCAGCCGGTTATACGGTCTGATACGCCCAGTTTTAGAGTTTCGGGTGGATACGCTTCAATTGACAGAGCTATACTTTTATATCCCATCTATGACCATTGTCACCAGGACGGGAAAGGAAGGGAAATCCTAACAAAAACTGGTATTAACCACTTAACCACTTTAGCCCCAGCCGCCGCAGATGTACGGCGGCAGGCTGGTGCTCCCAGGCAAATTGCCGTACATGTACGGCGCTCGCCTGGGTGGAGCTAGGGGGCGATCGCGCGCTCCCGCCGCCGCTCCTCAGCTGGGGAGCCAGTGCGTGTGACCGGCGGCTCCGATGGTCACCGGCCACTCGCAATTTCCCGCAGCAGAGAGAAAAGGACAGACGGTTGATGTAAACACAGCCGTCTGTCATTCTCCCTGAAGTGATCACAAAGGCTAAGTGATCCTGCTATGTAGGATCGCATGTCTCTGTGATTACTTCACAAGCCACACCCCCTGACAGTTAGAATCACGCCCCTAGGGATACATTTAACCCACTGATCACCAATACTGTTAACCCCTTCCCTGCCAGTGTCATTTTTACAGTAACAGTGCATATTTTAAGCACTGATTACTGTAGTAATGTCACTGGTACCCCAAAAGTGTCACAAATGTCAAAAAGAGACATCAGAATCGTCGCTGTCGTCACTTTCCGTACCTGATGACGAATTTTCCCACCAATCGCTATCGTTCCCATTGGTGGAGGCGGGCGCATGTGCAGTAGACGACGACGGCGGCCATCTTCTTGGTTGGAAACATCTCGACGTACACACACCCAAACGCTGCTGCCACTCTGCAATAAATGTGAGTGCAATCTTTTTCAGTTTATGCATAATAAACCCTTTTAAACATACTGCACCATGAGAGGCTCCTCTTATGTTTTCTTGAGATCAAGTGCGAGAGGATATCAGTGTTTGTGATCTAGTGTGCCTTGGATATCTGCTGGGATCGATCCTATGCCTTTGAGGTCTATATCAGTGTACTGCTTAATACATGGTGAGATCTGGTAAGGGTATTTAAGATACCTCTCTTGGTGGTGGCCTATGTCACGTGGACTTTGAAGGGAAAATGGACTGTACACTATAGTTTCCATCCACACGTGGTTATCCATTACTTGGATTGATCTTAAGGACTGTTCCTTTTAATTACACGGACTTTTTAGTAATAGTTTTAAGCGCTACAATTTTACACTTTTTATGCTTTATGATTTTTTCAGGATCATTTTGTGTAGCTGCTTTTCACAGATTTATATTCATTTATGTAATTTATTCATCAAGTGTTATATGAATTTTAGCTAAGTGGTGCATAGCGCAGCTATTTTACATTATTTAGATTTCCATGCAAAACAATGTACCGATTTTAGCACATTATAATCAGACCGCCAGGGAGGTTAAGGTAACGCAGTGCCATATCACCAAAAATGGGCTGGTCATGAAGGGAGGATAAAAATTCCGGAGCTCAAGTTGTTGATTTGACACAAACACTAGAAATGTTCTAGAGAATACTCACACAAAGCACTGTGTTTCCTGCTACAGGATTGCAGATTGCAACAATTTAACATTGCCAGTCGCTAGCCAGCACTTAGCACTAGTCCAATGTGGAAGTGACAGTTCCCGCACAGTGACCACATTGACATGTTTTATGTATGTTGCACTTACAGGTATAATGAAGATGTGAAGACGTGGGAGGGAATGCTCCGTGAGATCCGTTATGCTTCTGGAGCTACTTTCATCCCCGTGCGCCTCAATACGCTGCGGCTGACAAAAATGTAACTGGATTCCGCCATCGAGAGCTGGACGTGATGTGTTCTGGAAAACGGGGGAAAAAAAATAACAATTGAAAGAGTTAAACTCAGGATGTTACCTCGGAATGAGTGAGGAGAGCACAGAAAGTTTACTGAAAGGACTTAGGACTTGGATTAGTTGATTTTTACTCATTTACAGTCAATAGTGCCAATGTATTTCCCAAGACACTAAACCAGCCTTTCTCAACACAGAGGAACCCTTGAAATAAATTTCTGGTTTTCTGCTAAAAATGAAAAATCTACAACTCATGACACATTAGTGTGACAGTCAGTGGGAAGAATGCTTCTTACTCTTGTCATCATTGGGAAGAATTACCCCCCTTACAGATAGCTAAAAGGAACAATGGTGTCATTGGGAACTTATCTGAGAGGCAGAAATTTGAACCCCAAGCAACCTCAGGAAGAACCCTGCTTGAGATAACCTGCACTAAACCATTCACACCCATCTGACTCCCCAGAGGAGCTTACAATCCAGTGTCTGCAGCACAATCACACACAATACATTGATTTTGTGTCAAAGCCAAATGGCCTACTAGGATGTGATTGGGTTATTGAAAGAAAGCAGAGCCAACTAACACCAACACAGGGAGCAGATACAGACTCCATGCAGATAGTGTCGTTGGTGAGACTTGAAGGCTTGCTATGTGCTTAACCATTACAATGTAACTAATGAGTGTTGAAAGGACCCCTTAATTAAAGCTGAAGTGTAATGTACATATATAATACCTTCCCTTGCCCCCAGTCCCGATCCACATGCAATTTACATTTTTTACTCATATCAATTTGTTTTCAATAAATACCTCTTTGGAGACCCAGTGACATCATCATTGGGTCTTTCTGCTAAGCAAGGGGTTTCCAAACGCTGTATACAAAGGGCCAGTTTACTGTCCTGCAGGCTTTAGGGGGGCAGGAATGTGCCTGGTGGGAGTAGAAAATGCCATTCTGTTATTGAGAGTAAGCATTACCCCACCATTGTTTTCAATAGGAGGAATAGTTCCCCATTGTTGGTGTCAGTTGGAGGAATAGTTCCCCATTGTTGGTGTCAGTTGGAGGAATAGTTCCCCATTGTTGTTATCAGTTGGAGTAATAGTTCCCTATTGTTATCAGTTGGAGTAATAGATCCCCATTGTTATCAGTTGGAGGAATAGTTCTCCATTGTTATCAGTTGGAGGAATAGTTCCCCATTGTTATCAGTTGGAGTAATAGATCCCCATTGTTATCAGTTGGAGGAATAGTTCCCCATTGTTGTTATCAGTTGGAGGAATAGTTCCCCATCGTTGTTATCAGTTGGAGGAATAGTTCCCCATTGTTGTTATCATTTGGAGGAATAATTCCTGATTGTTGTTATCAGTTGGAGGAATAGTTCCCCATTGTTGTTATCAGTTGGAGGAATAATTCCTGATTGTTGTTATCAGTTGGAGTAATAGTTCCCCATTGTTATCAGTTGGAGTAATAGTTCCCTATTGTTATCAGTTGGAGGAATAGTTCCCCATTGTTATCAGTTGGAGGAATAGTTCCCTATTGTTATCAGTTGGAGGAATAGTTCCCCATTGTTATCAGTTGGAGGAATAGTTCCCCATCGTTGTTATCAGTTGGAGGAATAGTTCCCTATTGTTATCAGTTGGAGGAATAGTTCCCCATTGTTATCAGTTGGAGGAATAGTTCCCCATCGTTGTTATCAGTTGGAGGAATAGTTCCCCGTTGTTATCAGTTGGAGGAATAGTTCCCCAGTGTTATCAGTTGGAGGAATAGTTCTCCATTGTTGTTATCAGTTGGAGGAATAATTCCTGATTGTTTTTATCAGTTGGAGGAATAATTCCTGATTGTTGTTATCAGCTTGAGGAATAGTTCCCCATTGTTGGTGTCAGTGGGAGGAATAGTGCCCCAAGGGCCGGATCCGTTTCCTGGGCCACAATTTGGATACCACTGTGCTAAGCCTTTGCATGACTGAGGTTGGTGGGAGGGGCTGGCAGGCTCCGGTAAACATGACAGCACCTTGCCTTAGATCTTCTTTTACAAGCCCTTATGTAATATTGAAGAACACATCTCTGGCATCCCTTTAGATGTGCATGCTCCTCTCTGCTGGATGCTGCAGACTTAAGCTGCTGGTCAGTTGCTCGAGTACAGTTTTTTATAGTTGATCAGCCGATTGCAGAACTAAAGTCTGCACCACCCAGTGGCCATTAAAGAGGAGCATGCGGGATTAAAGGGATGTTGAGGTTGTTTTATTTATAATGCTTGGGGATAGCAGTACAGTAACTGAGGCCGGCACTAAAGAACACATAATGAATAATAGACATAATGTAGAGGCTGAGAAAATGAAAGTCTCACTCCTCCAGGCAATTAGTGCGGGAGCACTTTTGGCATGAAGTGCTGTGCTCAGAAAATTAAAAAGGCTTTAGGGGTAGGCCGTGGTCATGTATTTAAAGGGTGATACAGGAAGTGTCCAGGTGTCTGATCTTAGTATAAGGAAGATCCCCGTTTTCGGAAAGGACAGGACAAAGTTCCGGCTCTGCAATCATTGTTCTACAAGAGGACTTTGCCAAGAAACACAATGAAGGTGTACTGTGACCATTAGATTTCTATGCATGGTGTAGAATGGACGAAGCTCTTCTCATCTTCAATTGTTTACTAGAAAAAAAAAAATCTGATGACACATCTACTAAAAACATATTTTTTTCTAACACAGTCAAATCATATGTTGTGGGGTTTGGGGAGAGGGGGGGGGGTGATTTTTTTGTCAGAATGTTTCTGCTAATAAAATTAAAACTTGTTTTGGAAAAAATAATTTTAGAAGTGCAATTCCATTATTTAGTAGTTTAACACTAGGAGAACTGAGAGGAGAAAGTGCGGGACAAACTCAAACATGGACTGGGACATCCCCCCTAGTACACCTGGTTGCAGGTACAGTGTTAGGATGTTACTATGCTGGGACCCTCAAATGTTAGGATGTCATCATACTGGGACCCCCAAGTGTTAGGATGTCACTATACTGGGAGTCCCAAGGGTTAGGATGTCACTATACTGGGAGTCCCAAGTGTTAGGATGTCACTATACTGGGAGTCCCAAGTGTTAGGATGTCACTATACTGGGAGTCCCAAGTGTTAGGATGTCACTATACTGGGACCCCCAAGTGTTAGGATGTCACTATTCTGGGAGTCCCAAGTGTTAGGATGTCACTATACTGGGAGTCCCAAGTGTTAGGATGTCACTATACTGGGACCCCCAAGTGTTAGGATGTCACTATTCTGGGAGTCCCAAGTGTTAGGATGTCACTATACTGGGACCCCCAAGTGTTAGGATGTCACTATTCTGGGAGTCCCAAGTGTTAGGATGTCACTATACTGGGAGTCCCAAGTGTTAGGATGTCACTATACTGGGAGTCCCAAGTGTTAGGATGTCACTATACTGGGAGTCCCAAGTGTTAGGATGTCACTATACTGGGAGCCCAAGCGTTGGGGGTACCAGCATAATAACATCCTAACGCTTGGGCTCCCAGTATAGTGGCAGCCTAACACTTGGGGGTCTCAGTATGATGACATCCTAACACTTGGGGGTCCCAGCGTATTGACGTCCCAACACTTGGGAGTCCCAGTATAGTAACATCCTAACACTTGGGAGTCCCAGCATAATGACATCCCAACACCTGGGGGTCCCAATATAATGACATCCTAACACTTGGGGATCTCAGTATGATGACATCCTAACACTTGAGAGTCCCAGCATCCAACACCTGGGGGTCCCAGTATTGGAGTACAACTACCTCACAGGCAGGACCGGATTAAGAGCATCATGGGCTTGGTCCTGAGGATTTTGAAGGGCCTTAAGGGCCGTGCCTCAGCATGCACCCAGAGGAGGAAGGGTGCAGCCGCGCATGCCTAATACAACATCGGATGCCCTCTCTGAAGCCCATAAACACATCCATGCATTGGTACTGTCCCTCTGTGTCCAGCCTTCGTGCTGTGTGGGGAGGTTCTGAGGGAGCTGCCGGGAAAAGCGTGCTTTCACTTGTAGCACAGAAGTCAGACTTCTGTGTTTACAAGTGACAGAAGAGCGGTAACAGTGAATATGGCCAACCCAGGCCTATATTAAGGTAGAGGCCTGGAGCTGCAGCTCCAATAGCCCCTACATTAATCCAGCCCTGCTCACAGGTATGGGAAGGCCAAAAGCTTCAGAGAAACACAAGGATATGCAGTTAGCAGCAGCTAGTGTATCGATAGGTTGCTTGACCATGGAGCAACAGATGCACTGGTATTGGATTGGCTGCATGCTGGTGGCTCCAAACAGAGGAAAAGAGGAGGCGAGGGAATGAGCACAGATGAAGGTGTTGCACAGCCACTATCAATGTATGTCTATTTTTCCAACAAGAGGACACAGCACCTTTCAGAAAGACTCCTTTAGACCGCAGTTGTCACTCACCTCTTGCCATGCGACTGTGCCACTTAGCTTGTGTGTCCTCTCTTAGGTCGCCCCGCTGACAATGTCATCCTATCAGAAGAGCAGGGGGTGGGAGCAGCTGGAGATTTGCACAGAGAGGGAGAGTGGGAGTCTTCATAATAAATCACCCGCTTGTTAACATGATAAGTTGGTCAGTTCTCTTTAAAGGGCACTGCACTGTAAAGGGGCATTTCAATGTAAAGGGGGACTATGATGTTAAGGGGAACTGAGGACATTGTGGGACTGTGCAGTAAATATTTCCCCCCTTCCCAGTCCCTGGTAAAGTTGGTTGCCACGACACGGGTCCCTGACACCATGAAGGTTGGAGACCGCTGCCTTGGATGCTGTCACACTGCAGATATACAGCTATGAGGCTACAAGACAGGAATGGCACAGTCAAACAATAAAAGGTACTGCTATTTTCCAGGAGGAATTCAAGGTAAAGGGTAGTGCTTAGCCACAATTGGTATTTCTAGAGCTTTTGTATGACAAAGCATAACTTATTATTATTATTATTATATAGGATTTATATAGCGCCAACAGTTTACGCATCGCTTTACAACTTGAGGGTAGACAGTACAAATACAATACACTTTAATCAGTAGACACAAAAAATACCTGTGTAAACGACGCCAATACCCCTATGTGAGTATATATCAAAAAATAGAAAGTAAAAAGATGGGGCTTTATGGGCTTAACGGGAGGAGAAGGATCCATAACGACACAATGTAGACTAATAAATCATAATTTTATTGTACATGATTAAAACACATGGGGACAGTTCCAGTAAAAAACATAAAACACATCAAACATAAAGAATCGCATTGTAGGAATACTTCCCAGTATGGGGTTGCTAATAACTAATATCAGATGATGACATTGGGTCTCTGATGGAACACGGTCTTAGGGTCCCCAGCAAATTGACGCGTTTCGCACAAGGCTTCCTCAGGGCCAGAGAGACCAAGACAGACCGGTATCTCACGATGCGATTTAGGCGATGGCAGGCAGGGCAACACGTCAGAGGATAATACTACTAGTCCCAAATCAGTGTTGATAAGAATATCATACACTTGCTATTAAATACACTTTAATACAGGAGAAATCAGAGGGCCCTGCTCGTTAGAATCAGCGGAGGACATGGCCAGGGGGCAGGGGGGCAATTGCCCTCTGGGCTGCTCTAATACTCCATAAAAGGGCTGCACTGCTTCTGCCACAGACATGGCTAAAGAATTCCTGGTGAAGAAAAGTAAAAAGTCCCTGCCGCTGACCTACTGAGTGCAGATTGAAGACAAGGACAGAGCGCAGGGCTCCCCCCCAGCATGGATGGTGTAAACTATGTCTGAGCAGAGGCTGGCTCCATGCCCCACTGGAGCCCCCACCAAGCTATCCCAGCTCCTCCTATCCGCCCCCCACTGGCCGGTTTTGGCCTGTGAGTAGAGAGTACTTGGAGCAGAGCTTCAGCCTGGAATGGGGGTCAGGAGGAGGCTGGAAAGAGGGGGGGTTGGGGGGCGGATGAGTCGCTGCACCATGGGCCTCTGGTTTGTACTTGAAAGTTGCCAGTCAGCCCATGTGAGGAATCCGTCTTGCTTGGTGGTCAATGTTTAAAGAAAACCTTTTTTGCCTTGCTGTCATACCTTTGACTTCAGTACATTAAGTCACTGACCCAAAACAAGGACTTCTGACTTTGCTCTGACTTTCCTGATCTGGGTGCTGGGTCCAGGTCAATAACTCAAAGTTTCGAAGCCTGTCCATTATTACAGCAACCAGACAAATAGGATTTTCAGAAGGTCAGAGAAGGTTTGCTGTAGAAGACTAGTCTAGTCTTATCCATTTGCTCAAAGCTGGTGACACTGGACCTTGTTTGTTGTACCCCTATTAAGTAAACTGAACATCTCTTCCTCATCACATTGCTGAGAACCAATCACATTAGTTCTGGTGCCCAAAAGGTCTAAAATTAGAAAAAGGCCTCATATCAGCTGGTCACTTTCCTTCCCCTGATGCTTTATTATGAGCAACACGTGCAGCTGTTCAGCTATTCTCTTGCATGAGGGCAAATGTGGCATCCACTTGGCCAGAAAGTAACCCGTACGCAGCCAGAATGGATCACATTTCAAAGTCTTAGCAAAAGAAAATTATAAAAGATAAATGACTTGGATGACATTTATCAGGATTCTGTGTGGGCAGCTATAGGGCATCCAACAGTCACACCCTCCCTTTGTTAAGATACGCCAAATAAAAAAATACCTGGCCTGGTCACCCGGGAAAGAATTGCTTGTCTTACAACCCCCACCCCACCCCCACCTTTCCAGAAGGTGGCCATCCTGATTTTTCATGTATAACTGCCATGAAAGCTTGCCCACAAATTTCTTTCAAGGACACCCCACATTTTACTACACACAGTTCTGTATCAGCATTACTCCCCGGGGGGGGGGGGGCGTGGCCGGCTACTGATGTGAGAGCAGCGCGGTCCCGGAGCTCTTTCCTGCTTGCCCTGATCCTTCAGTGATCCTGTGGAACCCCGAGCCACTACTCACCTGATTCCGACGCCCGTGTACTCCTGATCCCTCGGTGCATCAGCGGAGATGGTGAAGATCGGTCCCCCTGGTCCGGAGGCGCCTGGATCCCGGCCGTCGGCCTCCCTCCTCGAGCGGTCCCAAGATGGCGCCGGCCCGCCACGGAGCTCGAGCCAGCCAGCTGCTGCTGCACGATCCTCGCAGCCATCCACCTCTCTCTCCCACGGAGGTGGTTCAGAGCCTGACGAATCTTCTTCCCTGCATCGGCATGAGACTGTGAGTGACCTTCTTCTTTCCTCCCCCCTGGACCCCACTGCTGAGGCAGGGGTGGGGGTAGATAGGCCTGAGCCATCCCTTGCTGCCATCATGGATGCCATCCGCCATTGTCAGGCCTCTCTCACTACTCAAATTGAGTCTGTGAGGATGGAGATGTCATTCCTGAAGCAGGATGTCCATAATCTCCGCCATAGGGTGGGCAACGCAGAACAACGTATTGGCGACCTGGAGGATGCCCACCGCCCATTGCAGGCCTCTGTGTCTGATTTATAGAGGGGTCACATGGCCACCATTGATAAGATCACTGACATGGAGGATCGCCTCCGACGTAATAACCTCCGCTTTCTGGGATTCCCTGAGGGGGCGGAGGGAAAGACCCCCGAATCATTTATGGAAAAGTGGCTCCTTGACACCTTTGGGAAGAATGTTTTTTCTCCATTATTCGCCATTGAACGGGCGCACAGGGTGCCGCTGCGCCCCCTGCCACCAGGGGCGCCACCTCGTCCTCTTCTCATTAAACTTCTGCATTTCCGGGACAGGGAGGCTGTGCTACGGGCCTCCAGGGAGAAGGGCCGTGTCTCCTACAATAATAATGCTATCTCCATCTTTCCTGACTTCTCTGCAGCCACCCAAAAGCAGCGGGCCTCCTTTATGGCAGTTAAGAGGCGGCTGCGTGATCTCCAGTTACCATATAGTATGCTTTATCCTGCCCGTCTCCGGATCATCTCTCAAGGCAAGGCTCATTTTTTCCAGGATCCTCGGGAGGCCGCGCACTGGGTGGACTCCTTGGGCCGTGGCTCCCCTGGCCGCCAGGACCGGCGGTCTCCTCCTAGATGAAAGACTGTTTATCTGCTGATAATCTGGTTGGGCTCTGGGCTCGTCCTGGTGCTCTTCATGGACCCTCTCTCGCTTGATTGATTTTTTTTGGGACAGATGGCTATTCCCTTTTTCTGAGGGTCGGGGTTCCTATTCTTCTGTTTTTTCTGATGGGCATTTTTGGGGTGGGGGGGCTCCCCCCTCATCTTTTTCCTTTTTATTGTTTTTTCTCGTTTGTCTACTACAGGACGAGCAGATCCACGTTTCCCTGCATTTGACTTCCTTTTGTTGTTATGGGCTACAAAGCTATCAATTGTTGGGGTTTGAGGGCCGGGTGGGCTAGGGTGGGGGGAGGGGGTGTTTGTTACTATTGCCATCCGCAACCTGCGGGTCTAGGCGGGTTTTTTCTTTTTGGTTTGTTTGTTTGCACCATTTTGATCCACAGGGTCGGTACAGTTTTTCCTTTTTTTGTTTCTGGGGTCATGCTCTCTCCTTATGCGATACAGTTGATTTTGTTTACTATGTTACTGTGGTCACTTTTTTTATGTCTTATGTGTACTCCTTTTTCTGGGCTCCTCTCAGATGCTGGTTGTGCCTTGGCCCTTCGGGGTTTGCCTGTTTTTGGGCTGACCTGCGGGGCGCTAACGCTGATTGTTGGTATATTTCTATGTCTACTCTACGTATAATCTCATGGAACGTCAGGGGGCTAAATTCTAAAGTGAAACGGTCTCTGATGTTTGACTATTTAAAACGCCATAGTCCTCACGTTGTTTTGTTACAGGAGACACACCTCCAGGAGTCCAGGGTTATGGCCCTTAAGCGGGCACACGTGGCGTATGCGCTACACTCTACCTACTCTTCCTATGCCCGAGGCACGTCCATTTTAATTGCCAAATCCGCTCCAGTCACTATTAAACATTTAAAGACGGACCCCTCGGGGTGCTTTGTTATCCTTGTTATTGAATATTTAGGTAAACCTTATACCCTGGTGAATGTTTATGTCCCCCCGCCGTTTGCTAAGTCATTCTTTGACCGTGTTTTGGGTTTGGTTTTGGAAATGGCGGAGGGCCCTCTTATTATGGCGGGTGACTTTAACACGGTCCTCGACAATGCTTTGGACCGATCTGGGGCTGCTTCTTCCCAACATACCCCCCTGCGCTCCTACTTAGACAAATTGGACCTCACGGACGCCTGGAGGTGGAAACATGGGGGGATTACTGAGTTTTCTTGTTATTCGAGCTCACACCACACTCTATCTAGGATTGACCTCTGTTTGCTCTCTCGGGAACTGCTGGGTCCGCTCTCGGGGATCAGGTACCTCCCTCGGGCGGTATCTGACCACTCCCCTTTGCTGGTGGACCTTGCTTTGGGGTCCCCACCTAACTATAAATTGTGGCGACTGAGCCCTCTGTGGCTGGCGGACCCCGCGGTGACTGATCAGGGGCTCACGGAATTGAATTCTTTCTGGGCGCTCAATGGACGGGAGGGGTCGGCACTGCTGACCTGGGACGCCTTCAAGGCCACTATGCGGGGCACCTTCTCGTCTGCCATAGGCCATGCTCGGAAGGCGCGTCAGACCAAGTTGGTTGACGCCGAACGGGCATTGCATACGGCTGAACGGCAATACTCTGACGACCCCTCCCCTCAGAATCAAGCCGCTTGGCGGGCCAGAGCCCGTGATTTGGATCTTGTCCTTATTGAACGCACCCAGAAAAAGCTGTTATATCAGAATCAAAGAATTTTTGAACTGGGGGACAAAAACAGTCGCTTGTTGGCCTACTTAGCTAGGCCGGATTTTCAACCTTGTATCATTCCCCGGGTCACCAGCCAGGCCGGTGTCATTGTAGAACAAACTCCTGATATTCTTCATAGTTTTGTTGAATTTTATTCCTCTTTATACCGCACTCAGGCCCATTACACTATTGTCGAACTTGATGATTTTTTATATGATATTGAATTGCCCGCATTGTCGGTCGACCAATCTCGCTTCTTAGACTCCCCTTTGACCACAGAGGAGATTGACAAGGCCGTAGCTACGTTTGCACATAATAAGACACCTGGCTTGGATGGTTTCCCCATTGAATGGTATCTTCACTATAGGGAATTGCTGGTCCCCCATTTGCTGAAAGTGTCTACTTGTGCTCTGAAGGAAGGACGTCTGCCACCCTCCATGACGGAAGCCCTTATAGTACTCATCCCGAAGCCGCGCAAGGACCCTCTTCTCTGTGAATCGTACCGTCCGATCTCACTTATTAATACAGATGTGAAGATTTTGGCCAAGGTCCTGGCGAGACGGCTGAATACGGTTGTCACGGACTTGGTCGGGGCGGACCAGTCGGGGTTTATTCCTGGCCGGTCTACCTCGATCAACTTGCGTAGACTTTTTACCAACCTTCAGACGACTCATGATTCTGTGGGGGCCAGGGTTGTGGTAGCCCTGGACACTCACAAGGCTTTTGATTCGGTGGAGTGGCCTTATCTCTTGGAGGTATTGGCGAAATTTGGATTCGGATCGGGGTTCATAAAATGGGTACAACTTCTATATTATCTCCCTCGTGCCCGTATCAGGGTCAATAATTCCGTGTCTGACTCCTTTCCCATTTTTCGGGGTACTAGGCAGGGGTGCCCGTTGTCCCCGTTACTTTTCGCCCTGGCCATTGAGCCTTTGGCTGCGCAGATCCGCCAGTGTGCGGCTGTTGCGGGCTTTGTGATCAATGGCTTGGAGGAAAAGGTTTCCTTGTATGCGGATGATATGTTGATATATCTAGCGGATCCATATCAATCCCTCCCCACTCTATTGTCCATTATTGATCGCTTCGGTCACTTCTCGGGTTTCCGGGTGAACTGGAGTAAATCTACTCTGTTCCCCCTGGATCCCCAGGTTCTGCCCCCTTCTCTCGCATCATGCCCTCTCCAGGTGGTAGATCGGTTTCGATACTTGGGGGTTGACATTCAACTTCCCTTGTCTCGTTTCCTCCCCAATAATTTAGATCCCTTGGTTGCCCGACTTAAATCTTCTCTACAGCTCTGGTCCCAGCTTCCTCTCACGGTTTTGGGTAGGATCAACATTTTTAAAATGATGTTCCTTCCCCGATTTCTGTATGTGTTGAGTCACTCCCCGATATATGTTACCAAACGTCGTTTCCAGGTCATCGATTCACTCCTCACTTCATTTATCTGGGGGGGCCGGCCGGCACGTGTGGCCAGAGATGCGTTACAGTTACCTGTATTAGCGGGGGGACTGGCAGCGCCCAACCTACGCCTTTATTATTTTGCCTCCCAGTTGGCACACGCACATTGGTGGTTCCATCCCGAGGACAATCATGCTGCGGCGGCCTTGGAGGCGGCTATTTTCACGTCCTATGAATCTCTGCAAAATTTGCTGCACCGTAGATCTACTATGGGCAGGCCGAACACTGCACTTATCTCGGTCACTCTGCGGGTTTTTGCGGCTACTGCATTGGGTGAGGCCGACCCTCCGGGGTCGTACTCCCCTAATGCCCCCCTTTGGCACAATCCTCGGTTTCGGGAGTTTTTCGGTCGGGACGACTGTATTTTTTGGGCCCGTCTTGGGGTGAAGTCTGTTGATCACCTGTATGTCCGGGGAACCTTTCGGTCCTTTGCGGACATGCAGTCCACTTTTGCTGTACCATCTACGGCTCATTTTCGCTACCTCCAGCTGAGACATGCGGCGGCTGCGCAGTTTGGCCTCCGGGATGTCTCGCTGGAGCCATCCCCCTTGGAATATCTCCTCTCTGACTCTTCACATGAGAAACTGGTCTCCACATATTATCGTAGGCTTTTGCATTCTAAGTCTAAGCGCTTGGCGGTGGTTGAGTCCCAGTGGCGTGAGAACGTCCCGGACTTGACGGAGGAGGTATGGCATGACGTCCTTCCTGAACAAATCCCGGTTGTAATTTCCTCCAGGGATAGAGTCATACAATTAAAATTCCTGTATAGGGCTTACTACACTCCCCTGTTCCTTCATAAAATTGGTACATTATCCTCCCCTCTCTGCTCTAAGTGCTCTGATGGTGTGGGATCCTTCTTTCACATGTTTTGGGAATGCCCTCCTGTCCGTGCCTTTTGGTCAGGGGTGACGGCCTTTATAACTGATATCTCTCAATTGTCCAATGTCTGTAGCCCCCTTCGTTGTCTCCTAGGATATGTGGATGATGAGGATGCTCCGGCTCGCACGAAACTATTTCTGCGGTTGCTCTTTTTCTATGCTAGGAAAGCTATTGCTCTCCGTTGGAAATCTTCCACACCCCCTGACGTTCCATTTTGGATCTCTATTGTTAATCAGGCTCTGCCTTTGTATAAACTGACGTATGAGGCCAGAGGATGTCCGCAGAAATTCAATAAAATCTGGTCCTTCTGGGTAGACTCTGATCTTACTGCCTCTTCGGTGTCTGACGCCTCCTAGGCGATGTCTAAAGTGCCTTCTTTTGCTCCGCATGTGTCGTTATATATTGCTTATAATAATGTGTTACCCCCCCTTTTTACCACGATTACTGGGTATTCTCTGTACTGTGGCTCTATTTTGTTAGATGATTGGAGAGGATGCTTTGTATGTTCTGTATCCTCTCTTTTATGTTGCACTGCCATTTTTCTTTTGGTGTACTGTGTTTTGTTTGTTTAATAAAAACCTTTAAAAAAAAAAAAAAAAGCATTACTCCCCGGGGTTAGAGCACAGAGCTGATCCTTCACATATGGACATCTTCCAATGACAAGGCTGCTCAGCTGCACATCAAAGTTTCTTTTGCCATGTGGGTGTCCTTTAGGGTAAAAAGGAAGAGAAGTGTCAAAATGAACCAGCAATGAGTTGGTGAAGTGTATCAAATTCATTAAAGCGGAACTAAACCCTCCTGTCCTTTTCAGCCAAGGAAGTTGCCATCTTACAGTAACTTTTTGATCTGCGAATGCCATGGTGCTGCACAAGTGATCAGTTATGGCACCAGCCATTTGATGGTTTGACTGTTTGGTTGGGAGCACAACCAATGTGACAGTTACATTCCCAGCATACTAGGGACGTATCTGTTTTTTGAAACCATTAAATTGATTGGTTTACTTCCGCTTTAGCAGTTGGCATCCAACACATTGAAGAAGTCCTGTCTAAGATGTATACATTAGACACTCTTTTTAGCACTCGACATTCTTCTACACCTTACTCAGGGTCCCTAAGTAGGTAGAGGGCAACCATGGTCTAGGAAAGGGGTCCCCAACCTTTCTAAACAAAGGGGAAGTTTACTGTCCTTTGGATTTTAGAAAGGCCAGAAGGAGTTAATGTCCTATCTTTAGTATTAGAGGGAGGAATAGTGTCCCATCATTGGTATCAGTGGAAGGAATAGTGTCCCATCATTGGTGTCAGTGGGAGGAGTAGTTTCCCATCATTCAGCTTCGGGTGTGGCTGCTGCAAGGTTCTCTGGCTGTGTGTCTGGAGCTGCTCCAGGTGATCTGTTTGAGAGGGGAGTCTGGTAAAATCTCTCCCAGCCCTGCTGGCCCCTATCTGGGGAGGCCATGCAGGCCAGCGGGGCCCCTCCTGCTGGAAGCTCTCAGCAATCCCCTGGACGGTTGGATGGCACCCCTGCTCCTGGACAAGCCGTGGTTGGTGATCTCTCTGTACCTGGTGAGGATGAAGATGCTGGATCCATTCGGGAGCGAGCGGTGGCCGGGATCAAAGTCCTCAATAGGGAAAGAGACAAGCTCTACAAGCTTAGAGCGGATTTAAAGCGCCTGAGAAAGCAGCGTTAAGGCTTGTTCAGCAAGAACCGTGGATCCATGGATTCAGAGGTCCAATTAGCGAAAGTCCGTGTGGAACATCAGGAAACCATCGTGGCCATGATGGAAGGCAGGGATGGTCCCTTCAGGGAGAAGTTTAGCAACGACCGAAGGTTTGCAAAGATGGAGGTGGAGGAGGAGACCCCATGTTCTGACCCCCTTCCCCCTCAAGGTGAGGTAAGCAGCCCATTGCCATCTCAGGGCTCAGGAGGCATGCTAAACGTAATCCAGGTAATGGAGTCTCCAGTGCAGGGAGATAAGCTGGTGTTTGGTGGTGTGGAGGACTTGCCAGATCATGTACCTGATAAGATAAAGGCTATCAAGTCTCAGGTAATAGACAAAACTGTTTTTGTGCCTTTTAGCACCTTGCCAAATAATGAGGTTTTTCCCAGTGACACCCAGGATGATACCCCTGTGCTCAGCAATGCTTTGCCTGCTGAGAAAATGTTACGTTTAAAAAATGACATTTCTGCTCAGGAACTACAAAACCCAGAAGAGCCGATTAACCCCCCTTCTGCTGAGCCCAAAACTGTCTCAGTAATAACTAACCAGGACTCTACAGCGCAGCAGCAGGAAGCACTTGGTACTGCATCAGAAACAGTTATACCTAATAACATTGCAGGTGTGGTGGATCCCACCATTGTATGTGCAACTGATAATATTGCTGGTTTAGGACAAGCTGGTAATAATAATAATAATAGTAATATACCTGATAATGTGACATCAGTGTGGGGTCTTGGCCCTAATAAACCTACATTTGCACAGGTGGTAAGCTGTGCTCCTGGCAATATCATCAAGCCAGGGTTACAATCAAGGAGGAGCTCTGCTTCCAATCACGGTTTTCCCTTGCAGGCTACCACTATGAGCCACATTGGATCTGGTCTTGGATCTATGGCTACTGCTGGGGGTCCAAGGCGGAACGTAGTCCTCCTTAAATGGGAAGGTGGTGCAGTCCCTCTAGCACGGCGTATGGTGGTGGACCTGATTTTAGATATGGGTTTTGGGGCTAATGACCTATATGCCCTGATACATGTGGCTGGAAGCCGGGAGTACACGGTTAGTTTCACCAGATCAGAGGGTCTTGACTTGTTCTGGGAACGCTATATGGCTCGGTGCAGGTCAAGACCTGAATGGGAAGGTCTGGTGCCAGTAGCAGTTTCCCAAAGGTCAACAGTAAAGAAAATTACTATTATCCTTACAAATGAGAGTGTTCCTGCTCGGGACTTAGAGGTCTGGTTGAAAAATTATGGGGATGTTTTGACCAGGCCAGATAAAATTTATGATGAGCGTGGCATCTGGACCGGGGGTTGGTCGGTAACGGTCAGGTTGGCTCGGGATGGTAATGTTGTCCGTCACCTGCCCTCCTCTGCCTTTATAGGGAGGGATAGGATGACTATTTTTTATCCCGGTCAGCCAAAACTGTGTCACCGCTGTGGAGAAAAGGGCCATTTTAGCTCCTCTTGTTCAGCACTGATCTGTTCAGTGTGTCGGGGACAGGGTCATGTGGCCAGGGACTGCACCCAGGCCATAAGGTGCAACCTGTGCCTGCGCCTTGGCCACCCCTACAGCCGATGTCCTGAAGCCTGGCATAATATGGATAGAGAGGTGATAAATGATCTGTTAAGGCTGGACAGGATGGAGGATGAGGCCCCTGGTGTACCATCCTCCTCTGCGGTGACTGACTCCCCTGGTCTTGTTCAGGATCCCTCCCTAGTCCCTGTGCCCACCCCTCCTGTATCTGTAAGTATTCCTTCTGTGTCTGTCCCTGTGTCCCCCCAGCCTACTGTACCAGCTCCTCTTGTGTCAGAATCTGCCAAGTCTGTGCCCCCTGAGTCAGTTATTCCCGATCAGTCTTCCCTTCCTAAGTGTGACCTTAAAGAAGCCCCGCACCCACCAGTGGTAGAGGATACCAAAAAGGGTGCTGCTGCGGCTTCCTCTGTAAAGAAGTCTTCTGTGAAGACTTCAAAGAAGAAGACAAGAGATGAAAGCATCTCTGAATCTGACCTGCAGTACCTGGAGGAGAGAAGGAAGGTTGTAAGGCGGAAGAGACAGACGGGGAGGATGGAACAGGGACAGGATGCCCCAGTGACTGTCTCTAACCGGTATAGGACTTCTGCTTGGGATATCTCCTCATCTGGGGATTCTTCTGAGCAGAATTCAGAAATTGAAATGGTGTTGGAGGAGGCTTCAAGAAAGAGGGAGGCTTCTGGTGATGAGCAGCAGAGGGGAGCTAAGAAGCAATCCACCCAATAACCCAAATGGCGGTTCCCCCTCGGTTAAAAGTGGTGACAATAAATGTCGCCAGTATTAAGTCAGTAAGAGCTCGTTCTATGGCCTTCTTTTTGTTCAGCCAATTAGATGCTGAAATTTTATTTTTGCAGGAGACTAGGCTCACCTCCTTGGCAGATATTCATATGGCCAAGAGAGAGTGGAGGTATGGTCCATCTTACTGGTCTCTTGCGGCCGAGCCTTACGGCAGGGTGGCGGTGTTGTTTAAAACCGGCATGGTAACTGTCCGGCGGGTTATTGAGGTGGAGATTGGGAGATGTATGGTCTTAGACGTTCTTGTGGGAGGGCAGGACCTGCGCCTAATTAATATTTATGGGCCGCACACAAAGTGGGACAGGAAATGCCTTTTTACAAGGATCAAGCCATTTCTTTTTACATCCCGGCAAGTAGTTTTTGGAGGTGACTTTAATACTGTGACTAGGCCCAAGGACAGGAAGGACTTCAATGACAGGCTGGGATATGATAGCGTTTTTTTAAATAGTATGGTTAGGGATGCTGGTCTTGTGGATGTGCACATTAAGCACCTTCCGGATGACACAGGGTTCACCTTTCATCGAGGTAATAGTCAGAGTAGGATAGATAGGTTTTTTTTGAAGGAGGCCTCTGCTTTCTCACCCCCAGTGGTGCAGGCAGTGGAGTTCTCTGATCACTGTATGCTATCTGTGGTCTTGAATGCTTCAGACTTCCCTCAGAGGGGCAAAGGCATCTGGAGATTAAATTCGACTCTCCTTGAGGAAGAACATGTTAGACAATCCTTTGAGGAATTCTTTCAGGCACAGGTGACCATCCTGGACTTTTGTAGCAGCAAGGCTGAGTGGTGGGAGCTGACCAAAAAGAGGATTGCTGGATTCTTCAGGGGCCTAGCCAATAAAAAACAGTTTAATAGATACATGACCTACCAACGTTTGCGGAGGAAGCTGGATATTCTTGTCTCGAGAGGAGGAGATCCTGGGGCAATCTCTGAAGTGAAAATCCTCCTCAGGAAGTGTCAATATGACCGGCATACCTCTTTGGTTCTGGAGCGGGACTATGGGAAATACCACTCGCCTGACCCTTACCAGAACTGCAAACAAGGTGTAGCTGTTAAGATGGTCGTTGGCCTTAAGGATAGTACAGGTTCCTTGACAAAGTCCAGGTCAGGGATCCTGGAGGTCGTAAGGTCTTTTTATGCTGAACTTCTTGGGAGGAAAGAGCTTGACCGAGACAAGATGGAAAGCTTTTTGGACTCTACTCCAGGTCTAAATGGTGGAGATGTCCCTTTGATGAATTTGACAGAAGAGATCACAGTTGAAGAGGTGACGAGGGCAATTGAACAGCTTGCCATCAAAAAGTCACCTGGACCGGATGGTCTGACGGCTGAGTTTTACAAAGCCTTTAAGTCTATTCTGGCCCCACATTTGGTAGAGGTTTTTAACAGTTGTCTTGCTGAGGGGGTGCTTCCCCCTTCCATGAGACTCTCAGCTGTGATTCTTCTTTCAAAAGGTAAAGATCCTTCGATGATTGAGAATTGGCGCCCCATCAGCCTTCTCAATGTCGATAGAAAGGTGCTGGCGAAGATACTTTTCTGGCGCCTATCGGCAGTAGCAGAGTCTTTGCTTTCTCGCCATCAGCACTGTTCGATCCAGGGTAGGAGCACCTTCACAGCGGTTTTAGCTGTCCGGGAGGCCTTGAAGCAGTGCAGGGCTGCAGGCTGGGGAAAGTATCTACTGGCATTGGATCAGGCAAAGGCTTTCGATCGTGTCAATCATGAGTACCTGTGGTTGCTCTTTAGTAAGTACGGTCTGCCGGGTGGTTTTGTCGATTGGTTAAAAGTCTTGTATAAGGGGGCAGAAAGCTTCCCTCTTGTTAATGGTTGGGTTGGACAGTCCTTTGAGGTTGGCTCTGGGGTGCGCCAGGGTTGTCCCCTGAGTCCCCTGCTCTATGTGTTTGCAATCGACCCCTTCATCAGGAGGCTAGAGAGCAGCATGTTGTGTGGGGTACCAGTGGGAATCCTGGGTGAGCCGCCTTTGAGGGTTGTTGCCTATGCAGATGATGTGTCAGTGATTGTCACTGGGACAGATGAAGCGGAGGAGGTGGTCTCTCTGACATCACGGTACTCTGAAGCATCAGGCTCCAAAATCAATCAGGAAAAGAGTGAAGTTTTTTGGATGGGAAAGGAAGGTGAGGGTTTTGATCTCTGGACACCTTTCCAGTGCCCCAGGAAAAAATTAAGATATTAGGCATTGAATTTGGACCTGGCGATTATGGCCTCAAAAATTGGGAAGGCAGGTTGGAAGTTGCCAATACTAAGGTGGTCAGCTGGAAGAGATGGAAGTTATCTCTGAGGGAAAGGGTTGATCTGATTAAGACTTACCTGATACCGATCTTCTTATATGTCAGCCCTGTCTGCATCTTGCCAGTGTCTCTCTATGCTAGGATCTATAGTGTGTTCTTCCAGATGCTGTGGGGGAACAGACTGAACCCCATCAAGAGGAATGTCACCTATCTATCCAGGAGGGAGGGTGGCTTAGGTATGGTCAACCCCGTTCTTTTCTTTTCACTGCTATTTCTCAAGTTTAACATTGGTAGTATGCTTGCAGTGGAACCTCCTGGATGGGCAGGCATGTTTAGATCTTGGTTTAGGCCTTTTCTGCGACTTTGGGAAGAAGGTGGCCAAGTGAAGAATCTCAGGGGTCATCGTGGTCAGCTCCCAGCCTATGTCGCTCCGTGTCTGAAGTTGCTGCGGCAGTGGCGACTGTCGGCTGAAGATCTCAGATCCGCTCCGAGGAAAGTCCTTATGAGCCGAGTCTTGAGCGAAGTCTTTCATGACCCACTGGCCTTAAGGGATTGCCCAGGCCCAATCTTGAGGGAAGGGTTAAGACTGATTAATTTGGCTAGAGTCCCCCTTAAATTCAGGGATCTGGCCTGGTTGTGCTTCCACGGGAGGCTCTATGTTCGGGGCAATTTGAAATTCCGCAGTGGGATGGATCGTGGTTGTCCTCGGGAGGAATGTACAGGTGAGGAGGAGACTATGGACCATTTTCTGCTTCGTTGCCCTTTTAACATAGAGGTGTACAAACAGGTTGGGCGGGCCCTCGGTGTTCCTTTCCTCTCCAGGCTGGGTTATGCTGAGTGGGTGTACGGAGCATTCAATACTGGTGGGGGCTTTTGTTTGGATACACTTTTTTTAGTTAGTTTAGTAGTCCGTTATTACACATGGAATGCACGGTGTCAGGTCACCCTTCGGCGTAAAATCCTTCCTGTTCAGGTGGTGGTGTGTGACATTCTGCATGAGGTGGGGAAGATTCGGGCGCTTGAGAGAGACAAGTGGGGTCAGAGGGCTTGGCTGAAGGCGTGGAGGGGTTTCAAGCCTCCCTGACTGCCAGGAGTCTCTTTCCCGGTGTGGCTTTCTGTCTCTTATCACCCTAGATTTTTTCTTAATGCTTAGTTTTTGATAAATGGCTGCATACATAGGTGATGGGTTGTGCCTCTTAGGCCCTCTCTGCTGCTTTATGTAAATAGTTTTCTAAGAATGTTGGAAGTGGATTATGTATATATTGTATATATTCTGCACATGGATGTGAATTCCTTTGTTTTCAGTTGAAATATTGTACTATAGTTCTGTTTTTTACTTTTGTATAAAATATGTTGCTTGATTCTTTTCAATAAAAGATCAATAGTGCCCCATCATTGGTGTCAGTGGAAGAAATAGTGCCCCATCATTGGTGTAAGTGGGAGGAATAGTGCCCCATCATTGGTGTCAGTGGAAGAAATAGTGCCCCATCATTAGTGTCAGTGGGAGGAATAGTGCCCCATCATTGGTATCACTGGGAGGAATAGTGCCCCATCATTGGTATCACTGGGAGGAATAGTGCCCCATCATTGGTGTCAGTGGGAGGAATAGTGCCCCATCATTGGTGTCAGTATGAGGAATAGTGCCCAATCACTGGTGGCAGTAGGAGGAATAGTGCCCCATCATTGGTGTCAGTGGGAGGAATAGTGCCCCATCATTGGTATCAGTGGGAGGAATAGTGCCCCATCATTGGTGTCAGTATGAGGAATAGTGCCCCATCATTGGTGTCAGTATGAGGAATAGTGCCCCATCACTGGTGGCAGTAGGAGGAATAGTGCCCCAAGGGCCAGATAAAAGCAAGTACAGGGTCGCATTTGGCCCAGAGGTTGCAGTTTGGAGACCACTGGTCTGGGAGCAGCCTATTCTTCTCAGTGATGGTTTATCATAAAATTTAAGACCCCCAACGAAACCCTTTTTGGTATCCTTTTTTTTTTTTTTGCTGAGGAACATCAAGATTCACACAATGTATGGCATGTAACTGACAGACAATCAGAGATATTTGCTAATTAGGTATAAGCAATCTCAACCTGGGCTTCAGGGATTTATTTTACTTAAAGTTTAGAATGAGATGACAGGCTCACTTTATCCTGAACCCTAACCAGCAGGTGACATTTTTTTTTTTTTGCTTTGGAGTTCCACAGTTTGTATGACAATTATACAGTGGCTGCTTTGCACATATTTATTAATTTTGAGTGGTCTAGTGTGGATATTTTGGGGGTTTTTATTATGGCTGGGTTCAAACATTAGCGATGACAGACATCACATGTGATTCGCACCGCATTGCATGTCTGTGTGATGCGAAATTAGCCATACACTTTGTAAGGCTGAATTTGCATCACATTTGGACCCAAATGGTGCAGGACGATTTTTTGGTCCGCACTGGAATTGGATTGCATGGGTGTTCATTTCACACCCATGCGATCTGATTCCTGTACGAGTTCGCAGAGAGAGCAATGTAAACTGCCTGCGAGTGACATGCGATACGGGAACCTGCACCAGTTCTTGCATTGCACAAGTGTGAACCCAGCCTTAGTCACAAAAGGTCACTTGCTAAAGAAGCTGGCTGTTCACAGAGTGCTGTAACCAAGCATATTAATGGAAAGTTGAGTGGGAGGAAAAAGTGTGGTAGAAAAAGATGCACAAGCAACAGGGATAACCGCAGCCTTGAGAGGATTGTGAAGGAAAGGCCATTCAAGAATTTGGGGGAGATTCATAGGGAGTGGACTAATGGGCCATACACACTATAAGATTTTCTGAAGACTTTTTCCTTTAGACTTACCAAAACCATATAACAGGGATCCTCAAACTACGGCCCTCCAGCTGTTGCAGAACTACACATCCCATGAGGCATTGTAAAACTCTGACATTCACAGCCATGACTAGGCATGATGGGAATTGTAGTTCCTGAACAACTGGAGGGCCATAGTTTGAAGACCCCTGCCATATAATATGAGGTCAAACCTAAACACTTTCAATTTGTATGTAATCAGGCAGGCCCTTGCACTACATAGAAAAGGTAAATCTGAAGGAAATCTAACCACAAAAGTTGGATAGTGTGTATCCAGCTTAAGGCTGGTGTCAGTGCTTCATGAGCCACCACACACAGACGTATCCAGGACATGGGCTACAACTGTCGCATTCCTTGTGTCAAGCCACTCCTGAACCAGAGACGTCAGAAGCATCTTACCTGGGATAAGGAGAAAAAGGACTGGACTGTTGCTCAGCGGAACAAAGTCCTCTTTTCGGATGAAAATACATATTGCAAATCAAGGTCCCAGAGTCTGGAGGAGGAGTGGAGAGGCACAGAGTCCAAGTTGCATGAGGTCCAGTGTGAATTTTCCACAGTCAGTGATGATTTGGGGAGCCATGTCATCTGCTGGTGTTGGTCCACTGTGTTTTATCAAGTCCAAAGTCAGCGCAGCCCTCTACCGGGAAATTCTAGCAAGATCCCTAATAAACTCCAATCAGCAGTATTTCTCCAAAAAGGTAAGATCTCTCTCTGGCTCCCTACGGGTTTATTATTACAGGATATAAGATCAAAATATTGTGTCTAAAATCAATGCCTCTTTGACTTTTACTGTTATCACGCAGTTTGGCATGGAAAAAAAGTGCCGCACTGTATTTGTATCAAAAAACGTAACGTTTTGACATGATGGTGTTTATCTTTGTTACTCTATACCTTTCACCTTAAGAGTCCATTCAGACTAGCGCCACTTGTCAGGCGACTTGGTCGCCTGACAAGTCGCGGTCGGTCGCTTGCCATTGAGTAGTACAGGACCCGTTCTAATAGGAGCGACACAGTCGCTCCGACTTAGAAAAGGGTCCTGTACTACTTTGGGGCAACCTGGAGGCGACTTGCATTGACTTCAATTATATGAAGTCCGTGCAAGTCGCGCAACTTCACAGGTCGCCCCACAAAGTCGTGTCGCGCCAGTCTGAATGGGCTGTAAGGCTGGGTTCACATTGGTGCGATGCGGGAACCCTGCGAATCCACTGCGGGTTCCTGCATCTTACCCGACTCGCAGGCAGTTCACACTGCCATACCGCTGGGAGTGTCAATTCAAAGTTAACACCCCCAGATCAGTTCGTATATTGCAGTGCAAACTTTCAATTCGGACATGAATCGGATCTCATAGGCGTGAACACACATGCGATCTGATTCTGGTGCGGACCAAAAAAAAAGGGTCCTGCACGAGTTTGGTCTGAATGCGATGCAAATTCAGCCATAAAACCTGTATGGCTGAATTCGCATTGCACAGACATCGCATGTGATTTGCACAGCAGTGCGGTGAAGATCACATGCGATGTCTGACATTGCTGCAGTGTGAACTGGCCCTAAGCCATAATCATCAAAATTAAAAGAAAAAAAAATGCTTGAAATATATCACTCTGTGTGTAATGACTCTATAAAATATATGAGTTTCACTTTTTGAATTGAATTACTGAAATAAATTAACTTTTTGATGATGTATTTGTTTGAGATGCACCTGTATGTCCAGGCAAATAAGATACAGATGGAAATATAACTTCCCACCTTGTTCCTTTTATTCTTGCTGTACAGGAATCATTGAGGGTCCAGAGTTCAATGTCTTGTTCTTGTCTGGTCACGTTATCTGTATACACAAGTCTTTTAACACATGGAGTAATATCAAATGCAACACCTCCAGAACCCATTTAGATGTGCATACTACCTAAGCTAGCTCATAACTGAGCATCAGGAATACGTAGGGAGACAATAAACCTAAAGGGACTCTCGAAGATGTATTCTCTCATACATCCATCTCTTCTCCCCTCAGCACATTTTTCTTTGCGCATGCATTTAGGTGCACACTAAAAACATGTCCTCTGTACAAACCTGCTGGCCATGAATTAACCATAAGCAACAGACCACTGCTCTTCAAACTGCAGCCCATGGGCCTGATGCAGCCCTTTGCTTGTCTTTATCCAGTCCTTGGGACACTACACCTCCCACTGATCTAAGGCACTATTCCTACCATTGACATTAACAGTGGAGCATCATTTCTTCCTCTGACACCAATGATGGGGGGGGGGGGGCACTATTTCTCCCACTGACACCAACAGTTGGGCATAATTTATTCATCTGACACCAATGATGGAGTATAACTGCTTCCTCTGGCACCAACGATGGAGCACTATTCCTCTCCTTGGTACCAATGATGGGGGCACTATTCCTCCCACTGCCACCAACAATGGGGGCACTATTCCACTCACTAATAAAAATAATGATGGGGTAACTATTTCTCCCATTAATAGCAATGATGGGGAAACTATTCCTCCTGCTAATACCAGTGATGGGGCTCTAGTTCTCCTATTAATATCATTGAGATGGGCACTAATTATTTCACTAATATCAATGATGGGGCTGTATTCCGTCCACTAATATCATTGATGGGGGCACTATTCCTTTCACTAAGATCAATGATGGGGCTCCATTCCTTTCCCTAAATATCAGTGATGGGGAAACTATGCCTCCCGCTAATACCAATGATGGAGGCAATATTCCTTCAGCTAATATCAATGATGGGGCTCTATTCCTTCCACTAATATCATTGATGGGGGCACTTTTCCTTTCACTAATATCAATAATGGGGGGACTATTCCTTCCACTAATATCAATGATGGAGGCACTATTCCTTTCACTAAATAATAATGATGGGGAAACTATTCCTCCCACTAATACCAATGATGGGGCTCTATTCCTTCCACTATTATCAATGATGGGGGCACTTTTCCTCCCACTAATACCAATGATTAGGACACTATTCCTCCCACTAATACTAATGATTAGGGCACTAGTTCAGGGGTATTCCCTTTATCGCAGGGATAGAGAAGGTAAAAAAGGGGGAGGGGTATGTCTGTATATTAAGAACAGTGTACAGATAAATATGAAGGATAATATTAATAATGGAGCTATGGACGAGGCAGAATCCCTATGGGTAGAACTTCAAAGGGAAGGCACGGTGGGGAAGGTAATATTGGGTGTATGCTATAGGCCCCCCAACCAGAGGGAGGAGGGTGAGGCGGACCTCATGTTACAGATAGGATTGGCAGCAAGGATGGGAAATGTCATTATAATGGGGGACTTTAATTATCCAGATATAGACTGGGCAGAAGGAACCGCGCACTCAGCCAAGGTTAGGCAGTTCCTAAATGTTTTGCAGGACAATTTCATGGGTCAGATGGTGAATGCACCGACAAGAAACAATGCGGTACTTGACCTACTGATTACCAACAATACAGACTTGCTCACGGATATAGAAATACGGGACAACTTAGGAAACAGTGACCATAGGTCAATAAGTTTCAGTATTAATTACAGTAATAGGAAACACAAGGGCAATATAAGGACACTGAATTTCAAAAGAGCCAATTTCCCAAAACTGCGCTCGCTGCTAGAAAATATCAAATGGGATAGAACCCTGGGAACAAAGAACACGGAGGAAAACATGGGAGTGCTTCAAGAGCATACTTAACAAGGGGATTGCCCAGTGCGTTCCAAAGGGAAATAAATTTAAAAGAGCAAAACTAAACCCTGGGTGGCTAAACTCCAACATAAAAATGTATATTAGTGCTAAAGAAAAGGCCTTCAAAAAATACAAGACTGAGGGGTCATTGGCAGCATTACAAAGAGTGTAATAATAAATGTAAAGATGAAATCAGGGCGGCTAAAATAGAACACGAGAGACATATAGCGGAGGAGAGTAAAAAGAACCCCAAGAAGTTCTTTAAGTATATAAACAGTAAGAAAGCGAGACCAGAACATATTTGCCCCATAAAAGATGACAAAGGAAATATGGCCACTGAGGACAGAGAAAAGGCGGAAGTGTTAAATAATTTCTTCTCTTCAGTCTTCACAAAAGAATCGGGGGGCTACACGAACCTAGCTTTTAAGGCCGAACTAAACAACACACCTCAGGAAGTGCCCCCATGGCTAACAGAAGATAGACTTAGAACTAAACTAGAGAAACTTAACATAAATAAATCCCCGGGACCGGATGGCTTGCACCCGAGGGTTCTTAAAGAGCTCAGCCAGGTGATTGCCAGACCATTATTCTTGATCTTTAAGGATAGTTTACAGACGGGTATGGTGCCAGCTGATTGGAAAAAAGCCAACATGGTACCAATATTTAAAAAGGGGCCGAGATGTATCCCGGGTAACTATAGGCCGGTCAGCCTAACATCTGTAGTCTGCAAGATTTTGGAGGGGATGTTAAGGGACCACATACAAGACTTTAGTAATGAAAACTGTATTATTAGTAGTAATCAGCATGGATTCATGAAAAATCGTTCTTGCCAAACCAATCTATTAACCTTCTATGATGAAGTGAGCTGCCACCTAGATAAAGGAAAGCCTGTGGATGTGGTGTACCTGGACTTTGCAAAGGCCTTTGACACCGTTCCCCACAAACACTTACTGTACAAACTAAGGAAGGTAGGTATGGACCATAAGGTGAGTACCTGGATAGAGAACTGGCTCCAGGGGAGAGTCCAGATGGTGATGATTAATGGGGAGTACTCGGATTGGGTGGGTGTGGAAAGTGGGGTCCCCCAAGGTTCTGTCCTGGGACCAATCCTGTTTAATTTATTCATAAATGATCTAGAGGAGGGGATATCTAGTACAATCTCAGTATTTGCTGATGATACTAAACTAGGCTTGCCAATATCTTCTATGCAGGATGTGGAAACCTTACAAGCGGACCTGAACAAAATAACGGGGTGGGCAACTACATGGCAGATGAGGTTTAATGTTGAAAAATGTAAAGTAATGCACTTGGGGGCCAGAAACCAGAAAGCAAGCTACTCACTAGGGGGGGAACCTCTGGGTGAGTCTAAGATGGAAAAGGACTTGGGGGTACTGGTAGACAACAGGCTTGGCAGTGGCATGCAATGCCAAGCCGCTGCAAGCAAAGCCAACAGAATACTGGGATGTACAAAAAAGGGGATTCACTCCAGAAGTAAAGAGATTATTCTCCCGCTCTACAAGACTCTGGTCCGGCCGCATCTGGAGTATGCTGTCCAGTTCTGGGCACCGGTCCTCAGGAAGGATGTGCTGGAACTGGAGAGAGTCCAGAGAAGGGCAACAAAAATAATTAGGGGAATGGAGGACATCAGCTATGAGGAAAGACTACAAGCACTGAACCTATTCTCTCTGGAGAAGAGACGATTGAGGGGGGATATGATATCAATGTACAAATACTGTACTGGCGACCCTAGCATAAGGAACAAACTATTCAGAGAAAGGGAATACAAGAAGACACGTGGCCACTCACTAAAACTAGAAGAAAGGCGGTTTAACCTTAAAGTGCGTAAGGGGTTCTTCACTGTAAGAGCGGTAAGGATGTGGAATTCTCTTCCACAAGCAGTCGTGACAGCAGGGTGCATTGATAGTTTCAAAAAACTATTAGATGGGCACCTTAGAGACCACAACATACAGGGGTATACAATGTACGGTTAAAAACAAACACACACATGCATCATAGGTTGAACTGGATGGACTGATGTCTTTTTTCAACCTCACTAACTATGTCACTATTCCTCTCACTAATACCAATGATTAGGGCACTTTTCCCCCCACTAATACCAATGATGGGGAACTATTCCTCCCACTAATACCAATGATGACAGCACGATTCCTTCTACCAATATCAATGACTGGACACTATTCCTCCCACTAACACCAATGATGGGGGAACTATTTCTCCCACTAATACCAATGATAGGGGCAGTGGCGTACCAAGGGGGTGGGCGGCCCGCCCCGGGTGCCCGGCGTGTTCTGTATCGCAGTGTGAACTGTGAAGGCAGCTCCTTCAGTCAGCGCTGGGGGGGGGGGGGCGGAGCGGCGGCGGGAATAAGGGGTGGAGCCGCGGCGGGAGACGGGGGTGGGGCCTTCGGTGAGAAGAAGGGGCGGGGCCTCGGCAGGAAGAAGGTGAGTGCCGACTGCCAAAGTGTGTGTGCTGGATAGGAGGGGGATGGGGCAGTTGCATATGAGGAATTCATCTTTCCCTAGCTCCCTGTCCCCTTCAGTGCTCTCCACCCCCTGGTTTTCTCTGCCTGCCCCCCAAGTGCTACCTGTCCCCCCCAGTGCTCTCCACCCCCTGGTTTTCCCTGCCCACCCCCCAAGTGCTAACTGCCCCCCCAGTGCTCTCCACCCCCCTGGTTTTCCCTGCCCATCCCCCAAGTGCTACCTGTCCCCCCCCAGTGCTCTACACCCCCCTGGTTTTCCCTGCCCACCCCCCAAGTGCTACCTGTCCCCCCCCAGTGCTCTCCACCCACTGGTTTTCCCTGCCCACCCCCCAAGTGCTACCTGCCCCCCCAATGCTCTCCACCCCCTGGTTTTCCCTGCCCACCCCCCAAGTGTTACCTGTCCCCCCCCCAGTGCTCTCCACCCCCTGGTTTTCCCTGCCCACCCCCTAAGTGCTACCTGTCCCCCCCAGTGCTCTCCACCCCCTGGTTTTCCATGCCCACCCCCCAAGTGCTGCCTGTCCCCCCCCCAGTGCTCTCCACCCCCTGGTTTTCCCTGCCCCCCCAGTGCTCTCCACCCCCTGGTTTTCCCTGCCCACCCCCCAAGTGCTACCTGCCCCCCCCCCAGTGCTCTCAACCCCCCTGATTTTCCCTGCCCACCCCCCCAAGTACTACCTGTCCCCCCCAGTGCTCTCCACCGCCCTGGTTTTCCCTGCCCACCCCCCAAGTGCTCCCTGTCCCCCCCCAGTGCTCTCCACCCCCTGGTTTTCCCTGCCCGCCCCCCAAGTGCTCCCTGCCCCCCCCCCAGTGCTCTCCACCCCCTGTTTTTTTCTGCCCACCCCCCAAGTGCTACCTGTCCCCCCCCCAGTGTTCTCCACCCCCCTGGTTTTCCCTACCCGCCCCCCAAGTGCTACCTGTCCCCGCCAGTGCTCTCCACCCCCCTGGTTTTCCCTGCCCGCCCCCAAGTGCTCCCTGTCCCCCCCCCCGTGCTCTCCACCCCCTGTGCCTTCCAACCAACCCTGCAATGCATTCCAAACCCCCTCTTAATTCTCTCCAGCCCCCCCCCACCGTGCCCTTCAACTCCTCCAGTGCTCTCTGCTTTGCCTGTGCTCTGCGGCCCCCCTAGTGCTCTTCTATCTTCTATCATGTCCTCAGTCTCTGACCATCTCCTGTATCAAGTCTGCAGTCTCTGACCATCTACTGTATCATGTCTGCAGTCTTTGACCATCTCCTGTATCATGTCTGCAGTCTCTGACCATCTCCTGTATCATGTCTGCAGTCTCTGACCATCTACTGTATCATGTCTGCAGTCTATGAGCATCTTCTGTATCATGTCCTCAGTCTCTGACCATCTCCTGTATCATGTCCTCAGTCTCTGACCATCTCCTGTATCATGTCTGCAGTCTCTGAGCATCTTCTGTATCATGTCTGCAGTCTCTGACCATCTCCTGTATCATGTCTGCAGTCTCTGAGCATCTTCTGTATCATGTCCTCAGTCTCTGACCATCTCCTGTATCATGTCCTCAGTCTCTGACCATCTCCTGTATCATGTCCTCAGTCTCTGACCATCTCCTGTATCATGTCTGCAGTCTCTGACCATCTCCTGTACTATGTCCGCAGTCTCTGACCATCTCCTGTATCATGTCTGCAGTCTCTGACCATCTCCTGTAGTATGACTGCAGTCTCTGACCATCTCCTTTAGCAAGTCTCCAATCTCTTACTCAAACTTAAACACATTGCTAATAATATTAGCTATCTATTTATACTGAAGGTAGGACTGTGCAGGGGAGGCAGAGAGTGCAAAAGGAGGAACTGTGATTAGAGAGACGGGGGAGGGGGCAGACGGCAAGGGGCACTGTGATGGGGGGCTGTGAAATTTGTGCAATAAATATTCTTGAAAACATTACAAATTTCTGTGGGTGTTTTTACATTTTAAAGTTGGGGGGGTGCCAGATATAGGATCCGACCCGGGTGCCAAATGCTCTAGGTACGCCACTGGATAGGGGCACTATTCCTCCAAAGCTAAAACACACTTGGGTGTGTGTATATATACAGTGGGTACGGAAAGTATTCAGACCCCCTTAAATTTTTCACTCTTTGTTATATTGCAGCCATTTGCTAAAATCATTTAAGTTCATTCTTCTTCCTCATGAATGTACACATAGCACCCCATACTGACAGAAAAACACAGAATTGTTGACATTGTTGCAGATTTATTAAAAAAGAAAAACTGAAATATCACATGGTCCTAAGTATTCAGACCCTTTGCTCAGTATTTAGTAGAAGCCCCCTTTTGATCTAATACAGCCAGGAGTCTTTTTGGGAAAGATGCAACAAGTCTTTCACACCTGGATTTGGGGATCCTCTGCCATTCCTCCTTGCAGATCCTCTCCAGTTCTGTCAGGTTGGATGGTAAACGTTGGTGGACAGCCATTTTTAGGTCTCTCCAGAGATGCTCAATTGGGTTTAAGTCAGGGCTCTGGCTGGGCCATTCAAGAACAGTCACGGAGTTGTTGTGAAGCCACTCCTTCGTTATTTTAGCTGTGTGCTTAGGGTCATTGTCTCGTTGGAAGGTAAACCTTCGGCCCAGTCTGAGGTCCAGAGCACTCTGGAGAAGGTTTTTGTCCAGGATATCCCTGTACTTGGCCGCATTCATCTTTCCCTCGATTGCAACCAGTCGTCCTGTCCCTGCAGCTGAAAAACACCCCCACAGCATGATCCTGCCACCACCATGCTTCACTGTTGGGACTGTATTGGACAGGTGATGAGCAGTGCCTGGTTTTCTCCACACATACCGCTTAGAATTAAGGCCAAAAAGTTCTATTTTGGTCTCATCAGACCAGAGAATCTTATTTCTCACCATCTTGGAGTCCTTCAGGTGTTTTTTAGCAAACTCCATGCGGGCTTTCATGTGTCTTACACTGAGGAGAGGCTTCCGTCGGGCCACTCTGCCATAAAGCCCCGACTGGTGGAGGGCTGCAGTGATGGTTGACTTTCTACAACTTTCTCCCCTCTCCTGACTGCATCTCTGGAGCTCAGCCACAGTGATCTTTGGGTTCTTCTTTACCTCTCTCACCAAGGCTCTTCTCCCCCGATAGCTCAGTTTGGCCGGACGGCCAGCTCTAGGAAGGGTTCTGGTCGTCCCAAACGTCTTCCATTTGAGGATTATGGAGGCCACTGTGCTCTTAGGAACCTTAAGTGCAGCAGAAATCTTTTTGTAACCTTGGCCAGATCTGTGCCTTGCCACAATTCTGTCTCTGAGCTCTTCAGGCAGTTCCTTTGACCTCATGATTCTCATTTGCTCTGACATGCATTGTGATCTAGAAGGTCTTATATAGACAGGTGTGTGGCTTTCCTAATCAAGTCCAATCAGTATAATCAAACACAACTGGACTCAAATGAAGGTGTAGAACCATCTCAAGGATGATCAGAAGAAATGGAAAGCACCTGAGTTAAATATATGAGTGTCACAGCAAAGGGTCTGAATACTTAGGACCATGTGATATTTCAGTTTTTCTTTTTTAATAAATCTGCAACAATGTCAACAATTCTGTGTTTTTGTGTCAGTATGGGGTGCTATGTGTACATTCATGAGGAAGAAGAATGAACTTAAATGATTTTAGCAAATGGCTGCAATATAACAAAGAGTGAAAAATTTAAGGGGGTCTGAATACTTTCCGTACCCACTGTATATATACACACACACACGTATACAAAATGCACGAATGTGGCCATATAGGGATGCAGAGGGGATTTGTCTTGGCTGATGGCAAGTCTATCTCTCATTCAGAGCTAGTCAAACATCTTATGGCTGTTATTCTCTTGCCTTCAGAGGTTGCTGTAGTTCACTGTAGGGCACATACACATGGGAGAGATTTTGTCCCCAGAGGCAATGCCTTGGCTGATAAAACATCAAAGGAGGCTGTCCTTACACAGCCCTGTTTTCTTGCCTTACCACCCTTGCAACTCCCTTTGGCCCCTTATGGCAGTATGATCAGAGATCTCCAAACATATGCCTTGATTATTGGTCTGCTAAAAGCTTGACATAGACTCCTGAAGGGCTCAATGCCCAAAAGGGGGGGAGAGAACAAAATACTTTAATAGGTATTCCTCAACAAAGTGCCTCTGTGTGTATAAGTCATGTACACGGGGTAGAACGTAAGTTTTGGAAGGAAAGCAGATTTTAGGGTGGTAAAACTAACTTAAGCAGGGAAATAAGTTAAAAGAAAGTGAGAGAATGATATGCACGTGTTGTGAACAAATAGGAAAAATTTAAGCAATTTTAAAGAGATAATTGCGTATGTGTGTGAATGCTGGAACTGTTCGTTCTAAATCTTGTGTGTGTCATGTTAGCTGTGTGCAGATGTGATCCTTACCTTTCCCCCTCCCTTTTCTCTTTCTCATAAAACGAATGTACTAGGATGAGACATTAGTGATAACTGGCAAGGTCAACCATGATATGACTACACGTATATCATAGCAATATGTGCGGGATTAATTAATCTAATGATTAACAATGTGATCACAGTTATTTTGAATCGGTTTCCCAAACAGAATGGTTAGTCCGGTTCACACTACCGCGACTTGGTTGCCTGACAAGTCGCAGTCCATTCTGTGCTACGGGAACCGTTCTAATAGGAGCGACTCAAGTCGCTCCGACTTAGAAAAAGATTCCTGTACTACTTTTGACACAAGTCGGAGCGACTTGCATTGACTTCCATTATGTGAAGTCCGTGCAAGTCGGGCCGAAGTCGCGGTGCACAGGTCGCCCCCGAAGTTGGATCGCCATAGTGTGAACCGACACTAAAAGTCATGGTGAAAGGAATAATTCCTGGGTGGGGTTGTACCCTAGTGATTGCTGATAATAGGCCAAGTATTTGTCTCCAAGATCTGCGGGAACTTGTAAAATTCTCGCAGATTTAGTGGAAATTTCACATTCCATATCATCCTCAGAGTTTGGGTATAGTGGAAAGAATGAACAGGACAATCAAGAATAAAATTGTAACAGGAGGGACTTTTAAAAAATTGGGAAGACACTATTCCAGCAGTATAAGCATAAATAAGGATGACACCTGCCAAAAATAACTAAATTGTCACCATTTGAAATTTTAATGGAAAAACCATTTCCAACACCTTGGGCAAAAGGTCCTCTTGTATTAATGCCTGGTGATTTAGAGCACATTATTGTACTAGGTTGATTCTAAATTAGGAAGTGTTAGGATTGCAGGTAAAACAGGGTGGCATGTAGTGGCCCTGCAGCTTACACATGTGTTTGCAAATGCGTGTCAACTAAACCCCTGTTCTTTATACTATGAGACAGGTCTACTTGGTTGGTGACAGACTGGAGGGTGAGTACATCGGACTGGGGGCTGGCTGACTTCCATGCACCTCTTTTAATCCTTCAACCTTCATTTTATACTTGTACTGTATGGTTGTTTTTTGGTATACACTAGCAGGGAAGAGATTAAAGCCTCGTACACACTTGACGAAAATCGGACGAAATATCCTCTGATCTTTCTCGCACATGCTCAGTGGTCATAACCGTTTTTAGTTGACAGTGCATAATGTTCATGAAATTTTTCGTCCGATTTTTTTTTTTTGGGACATTTGTTCCTAGATTTCCGGGTTGTCAGCAACTTCAGATCATGCGCGGTCTTTTGTATCCAATTTTTCGCGGACGTACTGCATACAAATTAAACGAAAATTGGTCGTCTGGGGACGGACGATAAAAATTTTGGGGTGTTTGTCCTTCCGTTTTTTTTTTTTTTTCGTTGAAAATGTCGGCATCGGTTGCTGAAAGTTGTGTACACACTAGCCGAAAATCGTACGATTTTACCTCAGACGGGAATTTTTGGCAGATTTTCTACTAGTGTACCCGACTTTACAGAATGATTAAAAAGGCTGATGATCAGGCTTGGACAAGCCTGTTGCCCAAGTGATTTATCATATTCATAATAAAAGAGGGGGTTGAAGGGTTAATGGTGTGTTCATGCTGTATATTCTCATTTCTTCTGTAATTATGCCCGATTTATAGTCATAACATCTTGTTTGTTCAGATATGTCTGACTCTGCAGAAATAGTTGGACATATAAACATCTTGATAGTTACATTTGTTATGAGAACAGTTTAAAATTGTGTAGTATGCCAAAAAGTATCATGTGATCGTGAGTCATACTGAAACCAAGCCCTTTATTGCAAAATTAATTTTTCTGTTGTTCTAACTGTATACATGATCGGGACATTTCCTGAAATAAACAAACATGCTTTGACTCTACCCTTGCGTGTCTCTTGTGTGTTCCCAAATATTTGTAGGGAGCCCATCTAGCTAGCTGTCTGGTTCAAAAGTCCCTTACGATGAGGGGACTGTTTCTCCTCACTAACACCAATGATGGGGGCACTATTACGCCCCTAACACCAATGATGGGGGAACTACTTCTCCCACTAACCCAAATGATGGGGGCACTATTCCCCCCACTAACACCAATGATGGGGGCACTATTTTTCCCCACTAACACCAATGATGGGGAACTATTTCCCCCCACTAACACCAATGATGGGGGAACTATTTCCCCCCACTAACACCAATGATCGGGGCACTATTCCTCCCACTAATACCCATGATGGAGAAACTATTTCTCCCACTAACACCAATGATGGGGGCACTATTCCTCCCACTAATACCAATGAAGGGGGAACTATTTCTCCCACTAGCACCAATGATGGGGGAACTATTTCTCCCACTAACACCAATGATGGGGGAACTATTTCTCCCACTAACACCAATCATAGGGGCACTAT